>NC_069001.1:38782894-38783785 GCF_001194135.2 Octopus bimaculoides
CTGTTGACCTAATTGGGTTAGATTCTTTCTGAGCTTCAGTGTGTGTGTGTGTATGTGTGTGTGGTTGTGCGCGTGCGTTGTGTGTATGGTAACTGTAAAGAATGGAAGAGAGTGTACTCAATACCGGACACCCAGTAATACTAATTTAATTCATTCAGCCGGAACCCAGAGACTACCAGTGGCTATGTTTTATTGAATCGAGATTGCCTTGGTATCTCCCTTATAAGTGTGTGTGTGTGTGCGTGCGGGTGCGTACACACACACACACACACTCACACACATAAAGAGAGATTTTATAGAATCACAAAACATGCGCAGCACAGCGAAAGTGAATTGTAAACAGATATCTCCCCCCTCTCTCTCTCTTTCGCTTTCCCTCTTTTTTTCTTTATATTCGCACGCACACAGCTACACACAAGTCTTTGCATACGCATGCTTTCTCTTCCTCTCCCTCTCTCATGCGTGCACACACGCACACCTACGCTTTCAAACACACATACGTACGCACGCTTTCTCTTTCCCCTCTCCTTCTCTCCCCCCCCACACAGACCGCACTCGCTATCACCACTTCCGTTCGCCATCTTTACCGGAACAACATCAAGACAACAAAGGAAGGCGCAATGTCGTCGCTAGATCTGCTAGTAATGGCAGCCAAATCTTCATATCAATTTCAAGTCGCATTCTGCTGCCTTTAATAAACGAAAGACACTTTGAATAATGTAGTCCTAGATATTCTGTTCCTGAAAACTGCGACGCGAGGTTTTGACTGGGAAGTCTTTTTTTTGTTTGTTTTTTCTTTGATGGTAAATCTGCTGGATTATGTCTGACCTGGGGCTAAACCACAATACGGTGTTCCTGGGAATTCGTCACCTCCACAACTTACACCACCAC
>NC_069001.1:38784360-38785943 GCF_001194135.2 Octopus bimaculoides
AGAACGTAAAGCTGGATGAAATGCCGCTAAGCATTTTGTCCGGGAGTGAAAACGATTTTGTCAGCTCACGACTATAATAGCGATGATGATGATGATGATGATGATGAAGAAGAATATGTTCATCATAGTGAAGAAAGAATATTGTCTGTGGTCTGAAATATATGAAAAAAAAAAACCTCAAAAGTCATTGAAACAGTAAAAGAATTAAAAACAAAGAAGAACGGCAGAAAAAAAATAGTTGGAAAAAAGAAGAAATTACTTGGCTAATTCATGCAACAAACAGGATGTTGGAAGTAAAAAAAATACTGCTTATGACTGACAGATGGAAACCCCAAACGAGAAACTGAATCGTTGATTGTTGCCGCTCAGAAAGCAGTCATTGAGATAAATCTGACGAAGGCAAAGATTGGCAAAACTCAGTTGGAGAGCAAACGCAGAATCCGTGCAAAAGGAAAAGAATGTATTAATCAGTTCTTGAGTGAATGCAGTAAACTATCGTAAGAAGAATATAAACAGAGGAATGTCTCTGTATAGGTAAAAGTGTGTTGTGAGATATTAGCCGAGTGTGTGGCCTGGAAATGACAGGAAAGTGGCATAAATGCTAAGCAGAGGCTGTGACAGAGAATAAGCAATACAAGATTTTATGGGACTTCCCCACAAAACTAATCGTACTATTGAAGCCAGAAGACCAGAAATGATTCTAGAGGATAAAAGAAACAAACAGTGAAAATTCATTGATTTTGCTATACCAAAATGGTAATAGAGTGGATCTCAAGGTTTGAGTTTCAAAGTTTGACAACTTGTGTTGCCTTGTTTATGTTCCGATATGTTAAGTTCAGCAATGTAGTACATTGCCAAACTGCTAATGTAGACGGACATGCGCCAGCATGGCCAAAGGCGTATTGGCTGAAACAAGCAAAATATATGTAGTAGAAGTATGTTAACCATTTAGCTGTTTCGGCTTAAATTGGCTCATATCAGTTTGTACGCCTGTTTTCTGCAAGTGGTCACATAACCTGGTCGTGTAATGGATTTAGCCCTTCTGTCATCGATCTAGCCCTTTTCGCGCTCCTCGCATCATGTGACAGACAAACCGAGCTGATGGTAGCCTACCATCAGCTACATAACAAAACCTTTCCCGCTATTTCTGTAGTGAAGTGAGTTGCGCGGTCGAGTTTGTATCTCCGTAGAGAGGAAGTTTATTTCGTAGGTAGCTTCCGGTATCCTTTGACGCGTACGTTTGCTCCTGTCATCCAGCAGAAGTCTTGTCTCGTATTTGTTTTCCTGTTCTACGCCGCATGAGTCATGTACAAACTGCACGAGAAACCATTTGCTGACAGTAGATTTCAAGATGCATCTCAACACTTTTGCCGTATTAATTGCTCTTTAACGGGTTGTTCAACCCGTTAAAGAGCATTTAAACCTCCTGGTTTTCTGTTTCCTTCCTTTATCTACACACATACGTATATTAGAACTCAAATCAGCTTTAACCCTCAGCGCAACCAATCCCGTTAAACACACACGCACACACTCATATCTGTGTATGTATATATGTATATATATATATATATATATATATATAT
>NC_069001.1:38786199-38787994 GCF_001194135.2 Octopus bimaculoides
TATATATATATATATATATATATATATGCATGTGTGTGTGTGTGTGTGCATATGTATTCCAAATTTCACCAAAGTAATTACTACCTTGAAATCTTATAATTTGTCTTTACCGAAAACATACAAATTTACTGAAGTTTGTGAATCTTGCGTAATAAACGTTGAAATTATTGAATCGGGATGCGGTACCGGTCAAATCTAAAAAAAACGTATTTTGTGTTTCAAGAAAATTTCAACGTATTTATTTATAAAATAACATTTCCCATCCAAATTTTTTGCAAATGGCGACCATGTAACATTAATAAACACCCTTTAACATTCGCCCCGAAATATCGAGTGTGTAATAAAGATAAATACTATTTATGAAACACATTCGAATATATATTATTCTTTAAAGAAACAATGATATAACAATAAGTTCAATGGCAATCAACGATATCATTCAAATGGTTTTTGTGGGGGGGGGGGTTTTGTTGGTTTTTTTCTCTCGATATAAAGAAGTAAAATTCTGCATCAGTTTTTATAGATTTATTGCTCTGGATAGATCTGAAGGAGACATCAGTTACTGTTTGCGTATAATGTTTAGTACACTTTATAAAACAAATCTATCTATCTATCCATCTATCTATATATCTATCTGCTTATCTATTTATTTATTTATCAATCAATCAATCTATCTATCTGTCAATCTGTCTGCATGTCTATCTGTCTGTATGTCTATCTGTCTGTATGTCTATCTGTCTGTCTGTCTGTCTGTCTATCTATCTATCTATCTATGTGTGTATATATATACAGACGTATGTTGATGCAAACAGGAAAAATAGACTCAAAATATGAGTATATGTATATATTTTTATTAATATTTAGCAGAAGTAACAGAGTGACTCAAGGTCCGAGAGTTTCGTGCATTGGCACATATCAAACTAGGTATGCACACTGGTGCGCGCGCACACACACATGCATATACGAACTATATATCAGTTTATCATCTATTCACCTGTACATATGTCTCCTCCCTCCCCCTCTCTTTATCTAACTCCCCTTTTCCCTTTAGCTCTTTATATACAATTATGTATGTATATATATATATATATATATATGTATGTGTGTGTGTGTGTGTGTGTGTGTGTGTGTGTGTGTGCGTGTGTAGATATACATGCACAAACGCCATCGGTGACAGATGTCAATATGACCTGATAGCATAAAGCGACAGTTTAAAGCGACCGACGTTGTGGCGGGAAGAGGAAGATAATCTCGGAGGAGGAGGGGGAGGAGGAGAGTTGCATCATGGGACACTTGGATTTTCCTTTGGGAGAAAGAAAAAACAAAAAAGAGAGAAGAGAAAAAAGGAAGAAGAAAAAACCTTTGTCCAAGGACTCACTGGAGAGAGGAAATATCAACCAGGAACTGATCTAGGCCCCTCGAGGCATTCGGAAAGCCTGGATACATACATACATACATACATACATACATGCATGCATGTATACGCACGCGCACGTGCACATATCTGCGTGTGTGTGTATGTGTGTATATGTGTATGTGTGTGTGTGTGAATATCTAGATATCCACAATGTGACAGGGGCAGAAACGGTCAAAGGCAAATATTTTGACAATGGGCTTCTTTCAATTTCCGTCTACCAAATCCACTCACAAGGCTCTGGTCGGCCCGAAGCTATAGTAGAAGACACTTGCCCAAGGTTCCACGCAGTGGGACTGAACCCGGGACCATGTGGTTGGTAAGCAAGCTACTTACCACACAGCCATTTATTTATTTATTTATATATATATATATATATAT
>NC_069001.1:38788462-38800134 GCF_001194135.2 Octopus bimaculoides
ATATATATATATATATATATATATATATATATATATACACATGCGTATGTGTGTATATGTATGTGTGTACTGCAAATAGTTCAGTGTGATCATTTCAGCCAGGGTTCCTGTAGATAACAATAACCGGATTAGAATATTGTCAAGCCGAGGATGTAACAATGTCCTGAGCGTGTTTGGGACTAATTTTTATAACATCAACTGTTTTGGCAATATACGATTTTAAGAGGCTTGCATCTATCTATCTACCTATCTATCTATCTATCTATCTATCTATCTATCTATCTGTCTGCCTATCTATCTATCTATCTATCTATCTATCTATCTATCTATCTATCTATCTACCTACCTATCTATCTATCTATCTATCTATCTATCTATCTATCTATCTATCTATCTATCAATTAATTTCTCTCTCTCTCTTAATCTTTATCGATCAATTTATCAATTAATTTCTCTCTCTCTCTCTCTCTCTATCTATCTATCTATCTATCTATCTATCTCCTTCCCTCCCCCTCTCTCTCTCTTTGTCTCTGTCTCTGTCTGTTTCTTTCTCTGTCTGTCTCTGTCTGTCTGTCTGTCTGTCTGTCTCTCTCTCTCTATGTCTCTCTCTCTCTCTCTCTGTCCCTCTCACCTGTATGTATATCTGTGTGAATTTTTTTGGTCGGAAATTTTCAATAGTTTTAGATCGTTTTTCAAATATTATCAAAACCAAGAAGTTTTTGTATGAAAAAAAGTAAAACTTTTTTCATCCGGAAATCTAAACCCCGTTAACATCTGAATTATTTCTCATTCTAAGATGATTTAATATAAAATTAGAAATAAAACGTAGCGTGTCGTACAATACGTCATGCGGTGTTTCTTCCGGTATTTTACGTTCTAAGTTCAAACCTCGCAGCAGACAACATGGCATTTTATATCCCTAGAGGTCACTAAAATCAAGAACCAGTGAAAGATTGGTATCTCTGGAATCGACTTGACTCCTTGCCTCTAAATCCGCAGGCCTTGTGCCTAATTGGAAACAAGTGTTAAAAGGAATATCTAAATATCCACAATGTGACAGGGGCAGAAGCGGTCAAAGGCAAATATTTTGACAATAATAATAATAATAATAATAATAATAATAATAATAATAATAATAATAATAACAACGATAATAATAATAATAAATTCTTTTATTGGCCACAAGGGCTTACATAAAAACAACATGAAATGACAAAACGGGACGATACAAAGGGTTTTAAAGCGTGTAAAAAAAAAAAATTCAGCAAATAAAACTCCCAATAGGGGGAGGCGCTTTAAGGCTACTGGTGGAAAAGCCACGGGTGCCTGGTCAACAGGGCAATAACCCTTCTTTTATTTTTCACAGGCGCATGCTCAAAAGGGGTCCCTTCACACTGGCCATTTTTCCCACCTTTCAACAAATTAGTTAGAAGGCAACACTGCCCTCTCCACCCTCACTTTCCTCTTCAAGTAAAACCTGAAATAGAAATAATAATATTTTCTACTATAAGCACAAGGCCTGAAACTTTGGCGGGGGGGGGGGTCTAGTCGATTACATCGACCCCAATGCGTAACTGGTACTTATTTCATCCACCCCTAAAATATGAAAGGCAAAATCAACCTCAGCGGAATTTGAACTGAGAACATAAAGACGGACGAAAATGCCGCTAAGCATTTTGTCCGGCTCGCCACCTTAATTGGATTGATAATAATCCTTTCTATTACAGGTACAATTTTGGGGAAGGTGATAACTCGTTTCTATCGATCTCAGTGCACAACTGCCACATATTTTAATCGACCTCAAAAGGATGAAAAGTAGAGTCGACCCTGGCGGGATTCGAACTGGCTTTGTAACTATGAGAAAATTAAATCTCATTATATACCGTATTTGGTGATGCAAAATATGCACAGGGATACTAAATGAACCTCAATTTCAGCAGCGCTTATCCTGGAAAAAATTGTTTTCAATGCATCAAAGTATGTAATGCAGACCCAAGTTTGTGTATAGGACCAGGGGGCGATTTCTATGAAGTATTGTAAAAAAAAAGGGATTTTTTTGTTCTTATGGTTTTATTTCCGTTCACCTCGAAATATCTTTAACGAAAACTGAAAGATCTTGATATATAAAACCATTTGTTACCTCAACGTGGAATACGTTAGCCCTGCTTTGGACCCGTAAATGAAGACATCAACAGCCTTGAATTTTAGGGGAATGAGAAATAGTTTTAATTTCTGGCGTATTTATATTTCAAGAAAAAAAAAAAGAAACCCTTTGCATAGATAATCTCATACTTAGATCGGAGTACGTTCTTGGTAGAGCAGAGGTTTATGGATTTACGTCTTTAGGGACCAGCTACGGCAGCTATGAGGGTACAAAGATTGACATATCTACACAACTATGCCCCCGACTTTGTTTCCTCATAACTTTCAGAAAAATGCATATTTTTAGTGAAATGTTTTACAAATGCTTTTCAGATGGTGTAAATTATTTAAGAATTTAATGTAAAAAAGAAAAAAACATTAGTGGGCGCACACATATACTTATTTGCACTCTTCACATATCTATAAAAAAAAATTGGAAATTTTGAAAAGAATTATGAGATTTGTGTCATTATGTATGTGTGCGTGTCCAACAATTGTTTTTTTCACATTAAATTCCGATATAATCGGAATCTACACTATACACAAGGTATTTGAAAAAGAAAATTCATGAAAACTATTTCAATTTTTTCTGAAAGACATGAGGAAACAACACAATGAAACTTTCACGTGGATATATCTGCTACGTAGATAGGCAGACGACATCTCTTGGTGGAGTAGAGGTTTGGGGCTCCACCTCATTGGGTATGAGGAGACATACGATTAAGGGTTTTACTACAGAAGACAAGATTTTGCCGACCACATTGACAGCGGTTCAGGAAAAAAAAATATATTGGCGGGCGGGGTTGGGGAAAAAATATTGGTGGGCGGGCGGGCGGAGTTGGGTAAAACAAATAGAAATGATATTTTAAGGAATAAATATCGACATCAAAGCAATATAAAAAATCTTATTTTAATCACTGGCCGTCCTAAAAATATAAGAAATATTAACACAGCGAAGCGCTAAATAAAAGTAAAATATGGACGAGCCACAGACATGGGGATACGAACGAATACAAACCGAATAAGATGGAAGACGATCCCATCCTAATAAAAATCTAACAATGAGGGAGTTGAAGAAGGGACAAAAGATTTATTTAAACAGAGAATATGTCTAGAACGAATCCAAAATACGAATGGAAGAAAGCATTGTAAATTTAGAATTTGTGGAACACCAATTTCCTTCTCTCTGCTTTGTGTAAAAATCTTCCGTCAGTTACACACCCGCACAGAAATTAAATCTATAAGCGAAGCTAAACTGATAATTTGTTTAATCTATCAAGTAGGAGATACAGAGAAACGGTAGAGCGTCGGATAAAATGCATTGTGGTATTTAGTTACGAACCTTCACGTTCGGAGTTCAAATCCCATCGAGCTCAAACTAGCTTAGGATTTAATTTGGTCAAATAAAGTTTTGGGTCGGTTTAATATTTCTGTAAATGGGATCATGATAAAATACTTAATATTTATAATTGCTTAATTTGACTGGGAAGACGTTCCAGATATGACCACCATACTCATTATTCACAGTGTATTTCGTACATCATTATTCGATGTTTAAAGCCACTTAAACTATACTGCTGTTCAGCCCCAAGCCAGCTCTTTAGAAGCAAACCTATAATCAAAGCCGTCCCAACCATGGCCATCACATCTGTTATTCAGACAGTATATTTCGTACAATATTATTCAATTCATTACTTTTTAAGACAATAGGGAATTTTTAGCTGCTATTTCTAGCAAGTCTAACGACCATCCCTAAAAGAGCTGTTTGTTGTTGTTGTTTAACCCTAGGGCGGTACTACTAAAGCAGCACGGTCCCGAACGCGCAGTCGCGTGTCCGCGCCAGCCAGTCTTGAGTGGTCGATCCTAACCCCAACCCTATCCGCAACCCTAACCCTAAACACGTATTCATTTGCACACGCGGGTTAGGGTTAGAGTTAGGGATAGGGTTAGGGTTAGGGTTAGGGTTAGGGACAGGGTTAGGGTTAGGGTTAGGGTTAGTGACAGGGTCAGGGCTAGGATCGACCACTCACGACTAGCTAGCCCGGACACGCGACTGCGCGACCGTGCGCTCGAGACCGTGCTGCTTCAGTAGTACCCCCTAGGGCAAGGCTGAACGAGCAGACCTTGTGAATCAAAGGCATTCCAACCGTAGCCATCTTGAAGTAGGGGGACTTTTAGCTGTTATTTCTTATAAGTCCAGCGGCCATATTAAGGCTCCCAGTTTGTTGCTGTTGTTTAACCCTAGGTCAAAGCAGAACGACCCTTGAAATCAAAAGCATAAAAGTATTCCAAACGTGACCATCCCGACTCGTTTTAGGTTATATACTCCACCAACATTATCTAAAATGTTCTTTCCTTATTTGAGACAAAAGGACATGATACGAAGTAAATTTCGCTGCTATTTCTAGCAAGCGTACAAACCACCTCCAGGCACCTCCCATACTATTGGCGAAGTTATGTGAACATTGCTTCATCATCTGGTACCTCGCAGCCATGTTAGCTTGTACATAGACATAAGACCACACATTTTCTGAGCCTGTTCGCCCTCTATCGCTTTCTTCCTGAACATCACGGATTATTGTTATTAAATCTCTTTAATCATACTTCCTTATTTTATGCTAAAACCACGATATACAACGATTGTATTTTAATATCAAAAACTACAATCCTTCTCCCTTCTTCATTATAACATTTCGTTTTCTTCAAAACAGACATGGTTTGTGTGTGTATGTGTGTGTGTGCGTGTCTAATGTGTGTTGTATGTACACCTAAGTACGTATAATTGTGTGTGTGTGTGTGTGTGTGTGTATGTCAGCTAAATATAATTTATCTATCCATCTATCTTATCAGTCTATCTGTCTTTCTGTCAGTCTCCTTGTTGGTCTATTTGTCTGTCTGTCTGCCTGCCTGTCAGTTTGCTTGTTTATCTATCTATCTATCTATCTATCTATCTATCTATCTATCTATCTATCTATCTATTTGTCTATCTGTCAGTCTGTCGATATCTCGAATTCCCCCCTCCCTCATAAACTAAAAAATAAGTTGCTGTTCTGAGTTTCGCGTTTCCGCTTTTCCCCACGATTCAGTTTTTAATTATTGGTGTTGATAGTATCATCATCGGGGATCATTCATTGTTAGAAATTACATGGTTTTTCTACTTATTACACTCTTCTTTATGTAAACCTTCGCATCGTATTATCCTCCACTGACCCCCTATGTTTTTGTGAACTCTTAGCTGTGAATAAAGAAAGCGTTGTAATATCTCCATTTCCATCGCCATTGTTGCAAATAAAGAAATAAAGATGATGATGATGATGATGATGGTGATAAGAAGAAAAGAGATTTTTTATCATCATCATTTTTATTATTAACGCTACATTGTATGTATATACATCGAAAGCCGCTTATTATAATCACGGTCAACGTTACTAAACGATTATTGGTATCACAATTAGTAATTGGCAAACACGCTCAGAATATTTGCTATATCCTGATGTCATTCGGCTATTTTTATCTAGACGGTTTCGTCTGAAATGATCACAATAAGCGGCTCCTAATATATACACGCACGCACGCACACACACATACACCACACACACACACACACACACACACACACACATATACTTACCCATGACGATACGAATTTCTTCCAGTTTTAGGATACATTCTACTAAATTTAATATATTTGATATATATAAAGAAATTTTCCTTATATATAAAGAAATATATTTGATAAAGTTAAAGAAATCCATGGTAAAAAAGAGGACATCTTAACCGCAAATATTTCTACTTTTGTACGATTTAAAAATAATAATAATTAAAAAAAAAGACGGACAAAAGCTTATTTAAGCGAACCATAAGTAGTTCAGATTTTGAGTCTTCAAGGAGTGCGGCATATTTTACCACTTCGCTAGACATTTAGAAATAATAATTGCCAAACATAACTTGGATTCCACTCTTAATAGTTAAAGAATACTGCAACTTATAATTTGTTTAATAAATCTACAACCAGCCAAAAACTTTAACCAAACTGAAGACCATATTATAACAAAATGATAAAAAAAAAAAAATCCCCATAAAAATATTTTCCCAGTAGATGTTAAAAATTCTTCAATCTAGTTTCTCTTTCCATCCTTTTGCAATCACAGAAAGAAAAAAAGACAAAAACAAACAAACAAAAAACAAAAAACAAAAAAACGAAAGGAATGCAATTATTGATTTGGCATTTATTATTGTTATTGTAATTTTTTTCTTGTTATTTCTTCTTGGTTAAATTATCTTAACAACGATGGCTTCAAAGTGTCGACTTGTTGGTTGTAACAAATTATATTTATATCCTAACATGAAAATCTCACAGGTTTATTTAAAACCTTCAATGTTCCCACTTTTCGACTCCATTAAAAAATTTAAAACGAAGTGAGACTCTAATATTTCTATTATATTAAACCTATTTGCCGAATAAGTAAATATTAAAAATCTTTGTCTGTTCTAGCTATTTATATATGTCAATCAATCTTCTCCCTGTTCTCTATAATATATCTATCGGTCTATCTTTCACTTTTCCTGCTCTATATAGCCATCTTATCTACTTACTGCTCTCTGTCTCTATCTATCTACACATATACATATATATACTTTTAGGTTCTAATTGCTAATAAGCCACCATTTTTAATGTTATATATGTATGTATATATATATATATATATATATAGATAGATAGATAGAGTGTGTGAGCGACAAGTACAAACAGACGAACGTATGCATATATACATATATTTCAGATAATATACATATTTATACACATACGTACACGTTGCGCTCAATGCAACAATATCCATACGTTCTATCTACCTATCTATCTAACTGCATCTTTCTATCTACTTACGTTCTTGCTGCTCTATATAACCACATATCTATCTCTACTTACCGCTCTATAGATCCCGCTATCGTTCTATCTTCTAACTCTTCAATGTCGATCCACTTACTAATCTGTCTCTCTCTGCAATCCACACATCCATCTATCTTTATATTCATCTAGTCATTAACCTCCTAGAATTAAAATATAGGTCGCCCCCGCCATGTCATATCTCTTTGGGAGGAGAATCTCTTTCCCCACTATTGGCGGTGAATCAATGGTGACTGGTATTTCACTCAACTGCTTGCAGCTAGCAACATACAATTAATTTCACTGATTTAGGTTCACGCCATTTATTTCTCTTGTATATTAAAAAAAAATTGTAACTGTTTTGGTCAGCTTTCTCTTCTGTTTCTTCCTAAAAATAAACGATGAAAGAAAAATATATGAATAATTAAAATTTAAAAAAAATTAATTCAAACAAAATGCTTTCAACTATTTTCAGTGGAAAGTCTGGTTTGGGCTTTTTCTTTCGACTTATCAGGCAATGTTTAAATTACCTGGGAAATAATTGAAAGTTGCTCTGAAATGATCAACAGAGATTTATGTGGACGAGAGAGGAGGAAAAGTTGACATTTTATAAAGTTTTATGTCTTTAAAAAATTTTCCAGCCTCCAAAAACACTCCACATATCCATTTGTTTCTCCTAATTAAATATGTACAGCAACGGAGGGGTGTAAAACAGTTACTGGAAAAGCCTGCTTATGCTCCCCTCCCCATTTTCCCTTAGTAACGAGTCGTCGTGGTAGTGGGGGAGGGAGAACACTTAGTTTAAGAGTTGCAGATATTTTTCTTTTGAAAAAAAATCACAAAAAAAACTGCGCAACCCATTCGGACAATTTTCAAGAACCAAAACACAGTCGAAAGAATACAATAAGTGTTTAATTTAAATTGCTCGAGCAATCGTCTGCAGACAAGACAATGCGAAAAGCGCGCGAAATTCGGGTGTAGAGGCTAGGGATGTTGGTGCATGCGCACTAATGTAGCACATGATGGCTGCTTCGAAGAAAGAGGAAGATCAGGTAATGTGGACTTTTACAAATGTCTCGATTCACTTCCATCTGACCGTCTCCTTGTCTGCTTAATGCTGTACACTGGAGCAGATATTGAACCAGGAGACCAAAGAGATAGCCTGAAACACGGCCATATTCTCACCTGGACACAAATACACTCGATGTTGTCTCTTATTTTGGAAGCAAGTTGTTCCATCTTACATTCGCTCTCTCTCTCTTATTGTGTCTCTCTCTCTTTCTCTCTCTATTTATTTATTTATCATGCCATGTTGGTCGAGTGCTGCTGGTCTCACTCACCTAGCACACCCTCTCTCTCTTCTCACACCTTTACTCACATCCTAGCATTCACTCCCTCTCTTTCACGTCTTTTACCCTATCTGTCTGTTCCCCCTTCTCTCTCTCTCAGTCTCTCTCTTTCTCTACCTAACACCCCTCTCTTCCTCTCTTGTATACATTCACCTCCCCTTCCTCCTCATACCGATGTGTTTATGTTATCTATCAGCTGTTTACTTCTCCAACAAACACCACCACCACCACCACCACCAATAAACTTGACAGGGAGTCGTTTCCATCAAGTTCCTCGTGGTCCCGTTCACTATTGTACCTGTGTTATATATAGCAGTCAAATCACCCTTACTACACATGCGATCATCTTCAATGTAGGACACAAAAATGTAGTCCTAGTTACACGATGACAATAATTGACGGGATGGTCATAATTCAGATACCTGTGATCACAGTGCTGCTGGATCGCGACATATCCTGGGCCAAACAACGATGACATGGAGGGACACATGAGATAATATAGTCCTAGATCGTCTATGTTTCAATAAAAGGCAAGCTGGTCATGTTTGGATTGCCATTGATCATAGAGCCACCGGCTCAGGACTGACCTAGGATTAAACAAGAAAAGACACGTTAGATGATACGCTACGTTGGAATAAAAGACCGGATGGTCGTGGGTGGATCTTCGGTGACAGGTCTGTTGGATCCAGATTAACTTGGGACTAAACAACAGCAGCAAAGAAGGACACACTAGCTAGTGTAGTCCTAGATACACTATGTTTGAATAAAAGGCGAGCTGGCCACGACTGGAACATGGTTACATAGATGTGCTGGATCGAGACTGACCTGGCTAAAATGGATGGACACATTCGATGATAGAGTCCTACATATATATAATGTCTAAGTAAAAACGTGATGGTCACTATTGGAGCATCTTTGATCATAGGTCTGTTCTGGGGCTAAACAACATCAGAGAGCTTTTGCTCCTGTCTCTCAACCTGCTAGAAATAGCAGCGAAATGTCTTTCAAATCATATCTTATTTATAACAGCGCCCTGGGTTGCTTTTTTTTGTGTGTTCGAATCCGACTTGTGAAGATCCTAAAGAAAGCCCATCGACGGAAATTATTAGGAACCAGATGTCATAGGTAGTGTATTGGATCCCTGGTTGAACGCCTCTACATCACCGTTACCTCTACCCCCAACTCTGATGTTCTGTTTAGGGTTGTGGCTAATGTTAGATATATTAACAACCACAACACCACTACTACCAATACACTGCCACCACTATCACACAACCACCACCACTACAAATACATTACTGCCACCATTACCACACCACCTCTACCCATACCATACTGTATATTGTATTACACCATTGCTACTACCACCACCACCGCCCTCTAATATTTTATTGCCATGGTTTAAGTTTCTGAGTTTTTCTTGAAATTTATTTCTGTTGTGTGTAAGTTTATTGTGTAGAGGGCATCTGTCGGTTTTTAGTGGGCCATGGGTTGTATTTTTTATGTTGCCTTGTGGGATATGTATTTTAAACCCCACCTAAATTACAACACTAGCAGTAAGACGAAACAGTGACACACACACACCTCCGCCACAGGATCAGATTAATGTATCGACCACAATGCAATATCGATCAAACCTGAACCCTTCTCATCCCCTAATCTTTGAAAATCAGCCATTAAAAAAAAAAAAATTTAATCCCATTCACAAAAGTTATGAATACAAAACAAAGAATATGTATTGCCCATCTCAACCGTATAATTTTGGTGCATTCCTGCCAATAGAGAAATCTAGAAAGTCCAAAGCTTGTGTGTGTGTGTGAAAATCCCAAATGTACACCCAAAACACCTGAAGGAATTGCCAAACCCATTAACATTTAAGGGTACTTGAGCCGAAACTGTCTTATTCCCAGAATCTAGATCAGCCATGGGCTGCAGGACTTTCTCAATGGTACATCTAAACAAAAAAAAAAATTACCTTGGTTTTTTTTACTAATGTGGCCTGCTTCATGAGTGAGCCAGCTGTGTCTCATGTGGCCCACATCTTGGGAAAGATTTCCCATCCTTGATCTGAATACTGGACTAAATTCTAACAATTCTCAAAGCCGAATGCAGTAACATCTACCGAGCCATTCACCCTTCTATGTTGTCAGCATACCAATATTCTAGAATGGCCAGTCTTTGATCTTTCTTAACCCATACATTTCCCGATCTAAATCATGATATGGATTCAGGCCACTCATTCTTCACTTAACAGTCACACTCTCTCACAAACCAACACACACACACAGACACTACAAGATGGCTTCAGCTAGAACAACACCACCACCACCTCCTGCATCTACCATTCTAACTATCTTGGACATCATGAAATCTTTAAACTTCATTTTTCTTTGCTATCCACTTTTACACAAAACATTGACTACTAAATTACTTGTCAACCCTCCACCCCACCCCCATCCTGGGGTTTCCAGAAACTTGCTGCATCCTGAATAGAGTACCAGAGGGATCCATTTTCACACACTCTATTACCTGTGTACCAAGATCACCTTCCTATGTTTCCATGAATATATACACAGCCCTTCCCCCCTCTCCTCCATTGCTCATGTTGGTGGCTGATATCACAACTCATCCCTTGATCTGCCATTCTCCAGAAACTGCAACACAACTTATTCACTTATTCTGACCCTGCTGTAATTCCTGAGAAATGTGGCGAGCTGGTTGAATCGTTAGCACACGTTACGTTCTGAGTTCAAATTCCGCTGAGGTCGACTTTGCCTTTCATCCTTTCGGGGTCGATAAATTAAGTACCAGTTGTGTACTGGGGTCGATGTAATCAACTTAATTCCTTTGTCTGTGCTTGTTTGTCCCCTTTATGTTTAGGCCCTTGTGGGCAATAAAGAAATAAAAAACGCTTTCTCCATAACAACAGACTTGGAGCAGCACCAATCAGACCTACTGTCCCCCTGTTTTAGCAGCAACAACAGAAGGCATTGGCTACAACCAATCATCATACAAAACAACACACACAAACATTAGCAGTTCCTTAATATACACAACATTCACAGTAGATGACAATAAAGAAAACCCAAATGATGTACAAATTTATGGCCATTGCTGGTACCATATTTGGTCAAGAGAAAGCAATGGTGTATACACCACAAACTTCTATTACAGCCAGCTGGGCCCACAAAGCACTTCCTAATACACCACAACAGGTTGTGACCACTTCCACAACAAAAATTAAAAAAATATTCTCCTCCCCCCCCCATCTCTTTGGACATATGAAAGACACA
>NC_069001.1:38800374-38812523 GCF_001194135.2 Octopus bimaculoides
ATATATATACACGTGTATGTGTGCATGGTTTTGATTCTCAGACTGGCTGCCTGTTGTGTTTTTGAGCAAAGCACTTCATTTCACATTCTTCACGGGGAATATTGGCCTGATCACCAGGATAGTGCAGAGGCATCATTCGAAAACTAAAACAATGTGAACTGCATTGTGCCAGCAATGTATAACAACTTTTGATAGTCTGGTTGATACCGTGATACACATAGACACACACATACACACGACACTCCAAAACCTAATTTTCCTACACACACACACAATACATAAGTGAGGATTTGGTTGGGTGGTAAGAAGTTTGCTTCCCAACTACATAATTTCAGGTTCATTTCCACTACGTGACACCTTGGGCAAGTATCTTCTGCTCTAGCTTTGAACTGACCAAAGCCATGTGAGTAGATTTGGGTAGAAAGAAGCCCAGGGTTTTATATAGTGTGTGTTTGTGTGTTTATATTACTGTCTCCTTGGCTTGACTTTGCTTGATAAGTGTCAGCATTGTGCTAGCAGTATCTTTCATTTCCAATCTTCATTGAAAACATTTGGAAACAGGTGAGGATTGGTGACAGGAAGGGCATCCAGGTGTAGAAAAATCCTACTCAACAAATTCCATCCGACCCTTGCAAGCATGGAAAAGTGAACCTTAAAATGAGGATGACAGTACACCATAATTACACCTTCCTGTGGTTGTGTGCTGGTGCAGGCTTGGCTGTGTGGTAAGAAGCTTTGCTATGTACAGAAGTCTCAGTGTTGGTCCTTGTAAGGACAAACCTCTGTGTGTGATTCAGCTATCTTGTACACACATCAAGTACCCTTTGTAATATATGTCCTGCCCCCCCATATATGGGCATGTGATCTCTTTCACACACACTGACTATGGGGTACTGCATGTTTATATGTGTACGGTACCCTGTGCTACTTTTATACATATGGATAATCATTAACATGCCAAACTAAATGCTTAGCGGTATTTCATCTGTCTTTACATTCTGAGTTCAAATTCTGCCGAGGTCTACTTGGCCTTTCATTCTCTCCGGGGTCAATAAAGTAAGTACTAGTTGAGCACTGGGGTCAGATGTACTCGACTTACCCTTCCCCCGAAATTACTGACCTTGTGCCAAGGTTTGAAACCATTTTATGTGTATGTGTTTAAGCCATGATATTTTGCTTCTGTAGTTTTTCATGAATGCATGTAGCCTTAATGGTTAAGTTTTTGGTATCACTTTTGATTCCTGATCCAGGTGGAGCATTGCGTGCTTAAGCAAGATACTTTATTCTACATTGCTCTAGTTAACTCAGCTGTTAATAAACATCAATCAAGTACTGGTGTAGTCCTTTCTCCTCCCAGCAATGCTCCAACTGAGTCAAGTCTTGGAGAGCTGAGAGAGGAAAGGGCTGTGTCTACTTGGGACTCCACAGGTCCTTAAAACAGTTAGTGGAAGTATGGTATATGTTACCATGTCATGTTTGTGAGTGGTAGGGCTTTTAATCCTTCTTTCCTTCCTAAGTGACCCTGGGGTACAAATATTACATTTAATTAATTTCTCTTAACAAACTCTTTCTGCGACCAAAACTAATTCCTAGATAATTATTTATTATTATTTAACATAATTTATGCACCAGTCATGTTTATTATTGTTAGATCAACTTTGACTAAAGGTGGTCCAGCCATGACCATCTCTGCTTCTGCTTTAGACAGTGTGTTGTAGACTATATTATACATTGTTTCTTCTCATTTTTTAGATGGTAAAGTGTGGATGAGGGGTATTTGGTTGTTATTTCTAAATATTGAAGTATCCATATCAAGGCTCCTGCATCTGACACCTTCCCCTAGGCTACCTGAGTACTGGCAGGTAACTTGTCCTACAACCAGAGTTGAACCTATCACTAACTGCAACACAATAAATCACTGGGGGTAAATCATACCACTTTTGGTCCCTGAGGGTACCATAGAAGTGAGTTGTATCAACTCTGTGGTACTTACTTGAGGGTACTATAGGAATGAGTCACATCACCCTGTGGTACTTCCTTGAAGCTGTCATTAAATTTCACAGATGTGTCAAAATAATTAGACAGGGTTCTCATTAATTATATAGATACACATTTGCATAATTTAGTAACTCACCCCTATAATTTCACAACACACCTGTCTAGTTTCATGTCACACCTATATAATTTAGTGATACATCTGTTTCAAAATTATACAAGGACATGTAATTATGCAGGTGTGACACTAAATTATATAGGCATGTCATTAAATTACACTGGTGACATTCAAAATTATACAGGTGTGATGGACTGAATTATACAGGTATTTTATGAAATTATATGGGTGTTTTGTCAAATTGCCTGCATTCAGAATATTTTATCCAATATTTCACATTTACAGATTACAATTAAATACCTACTAATTTAATGGCATGTCTCTTCTCACATGTTGACCCAAATACTTCTTATTTAATGGCTATATATGATGTTTAACCCTTTAGGATAGCTCCTACCTCTGCTGGTAACAAAGGACCTCTTGCTCAGAGTGAAATTTAGATTGTATGATGCATGTGTGCGAACTGCCATGCTACATGGTAGGGAAACAGGAGCCATACTGTTGAGGACATGCGTAGGCTTGAAAGAAATGAAGCTAGTATGATCTGCTGGATGTGTAATGTCAGTGTGCACACATGACAGAGTGTAAGCGCCCTGTGAGAAATGTTGGACATAAGAAGCATCAGATGTGGTGTGCAAGAGAGACGACTGCACTGGTATGGTCATGTGTTACATATGGATGAGGAGAGCTGTGTGAGGAAGTGCCATTCCCTAACAGTGGAAGAGGGAGACCCAGGAAGACATGGAATGAGGTGGTGAAGCAGGACCTTCGAACGTTGGGCCTCACAGAGGCAATGATGAAAGACTGAGACCTCTGGAGATATGCTGTGATTGAGAAGACCCGGCAAGTAAAGTGAGTCCACAGCCATAGCCTAAACCAGTGGCGCATAACGAGCCTGTCGGGCGACATGCCATGCTTGAGAAGACCTACCTATTGAATCAAGTAAAATCAAAATCTAATCAAATCACAATAAAAAAACATGATATATATATATATATATTGGGTCATCCCATAAATCATGCATTTTTTTAATACTTTTTTTATTTTTCGCAATTAAGATAAACAAAGTTCTTTTTTTAAACTAAAATATACTCTCCTTCAATGGTCTTCCATCTATCTGGTAGACTTGCAAGGCCCCTCTTCCAAATTTCACTTGTCCATGATGAAATATAATCCTCCAGTTCTGTTCTGACCTCGTCTACAGAATTCCTATTTTTCCCATCCAAATGATTTTGAAGACTGTGGAATAAATAATAATCAGATGGGGCAATGTCCGGCGAATGTGGTGGGTGGGGCATCATTTCCCACTGAAACTGCTCCAGCCTTTGGAATGTCATCTTCACTGTATGTGTCTGAGCATTATCCTGATGGAAGAGCACCTTTCTTCTTGAAACCAAAGATGGTTGTTTGTCTTCTAGCGCTGACTCAAGCCTCTCAAGCTGCTCACAGTAGATCTCCTTTGTTATCGTTTGGTTTGGGTTTAAAAGTTCAAAGTGGACTAAACCTTTTGTATCCCACCAAACAGATAACAACACCTTACGTGGGTGAAGACCTTCTTTAGCCTTGGGTGCCAGTGTTTCTCCTTTCCCCACCTACTCTTCGGTGCTTGACATTTTTATAGAGAATCCGTTTCTCATCACAAGTCACTATTCGGTCCAAAGAAGAGCACACATTCACTCTCTGCACGCGATTAGACTCGGAAAGTTTGTGAGGAACCCATTGACCCAATTTGGTGACTTTTCCAATGGCATGCAGGTGTCGATGAATGGTTGAATGACCAAATCCAAGCTTCTCTGCTAGTTCCTCAACAGTTACAATAAGATTTTGTTCCACCAGGGTTCGCAGGACATCCTTGTCGAACTCTACAGATCTTCCAGCATGAGGCTCGTCATCTAGGCTGTAGCTTCCAGCTCGGAATTTCTGGAACCACTGTTGACACTGGCTTATGCTTATTGTCCAATCCCCATATCCTGCATTAATATTCCTCGCACTTTCTGTTGTGTTGTGGCCTTTATTGAATACAAAAAGCAAAATATGCCAAATATGCTCCTTTGTCACTTCCCTTTGAAAAAATAACTGTTAAAATTGAACTGCACTCTTCAAGACTTGCACTAAGAATAAGTACAAGGTAAAATTACTCCCTGCTTTTATAGCAAGTTGATGCAGGTAGTTTATCTCGTCCCCATCCCGTTTTCACAGCTATTCTCCTGTCATCGTCGTTGTCATCATCATCATTGTTTAACATCCGTTTTCCATGCTGGCATGGGTTTGAGATTTTCTGGATGTCTAAAAATTTATGTCTGTATAACATAAAAGGGGACGCACAGCTGTGAAGTAATGAACTTTTGCAACCATCTGGTTCAGTGTTGGTTCCACTGTGTTGCAGTGAACGGAATTGGTAGATGGAAACTGTGAAGAAGCTTGTCACATCTATGTGTGTCTATGTATTAATATACATATTAACGTTCTTGGCCATTTGCAAGGCGCTGAGCTGGCCGAATTGTTAGCATGCCAGCCGAAATGCTTAGTGGCATTTTGTTCATGTTCACATTCTGCTGGGGTCCACTTTGCTTTCCTCCTTGGGGTGGGGTGTCAAAAAATTATATATCGGTTGAATTCTGGGGTTGTGATTTAATCAATTCAACCTCTCCCCTAAACCTGCTGGTCTTGTACCAAAATTTGAAAGCAATATTATTGGCCAGTTATTTTATATTTACTAATATAAGACAAAGTCGAGACAGTGAATAGAATCTGTTGATGAAAACTGTAAAGAAGCCCGTTGTGTGTGTGTGTCAGTGAAAATGATGTCTTATGTTTACAATTCCTGTTGAAACAGTCCCGTAGCTTCTGTTTTTGATGTGTGAGAACAGTGCAATGCCTTGGTAACAGGTAAGGGCGAGTGACAGGGAGAGCATCCAGCTGCAGAAAATCTACATCAAGTTTTGTCTAACCCATACTAGCATGGAAAAACAAAACAACACACATACTCACACACACACGCATGCATACACACACATACACATACATCCACACTCTCAGATTCGTGTTCTCCTACTTGTACATGGAATAGCATTCATCCAGGGTCGGTTGAGTTCTCCACATCCTTCACAAATGCTGACCACACCCGAGTGTCAGCCTCAGTCGAGGCTGCAATGGATACCCACTCTCACTTCTTCTCCTGGTGACTGTAGGTGCAGGGGTTCGATTGTGCTTCCATGTCCACCTTTACCATCACCAGCCACGTCTTCAATTGTCATCCTGCTCGTTAGGGCCAACCTCATCCAGACCATCCTTCCGGATACGTATCCATACATATAGGAATGCCAAGCTGTTAATTTATTAAAGCAATCACATATTGAACTGCTTTATCTCGAATCTGTATATTTTATAGTGTGCGTAAGTGTATATGGGTGTATAGACACACATGCACACACACACACAAGTCTATCACTTGTGTGTCAGAGCTGGCAACGTATTTGTTAGCAGGAGGGAAAGTACAACTGTAACTTGTTTCTCTCTCTGCTTTGCTTGTCAGAGTGACTGACTATGGCAGCAGGCTGGCTCACACACTTCACAACAGTTTGATGATTCCTTTCTACTATAGGCACAAGGCCTGAAATTTTTAGAGTGCGGGGTGGGGGAAGTCAATTACATTGACACCAGTACTCAACTGGTACTTATTTTATTGACCCCGTATGACAGGCAAAATCAACCTCGGCGGAAATTGAACTCAGAATGTAAGGATGGTTGAAATGCTGTAAAGCATTTTGCCCGGTGTGCTAACGATTCTGCCAGCTCGCTGGTAATAATAATAATAATTTAATCTTTTATTGGCCACAAGGGCTATCATAAAAGCAACATGAAATGATAAAACCGGATGATACAAAGTCTTTTAGAACGTGTATGTAAAATAAACAAGGAAAAAAAAAAACAAATATGACTCCCAGTTGGGGGAGGCGCTTTAAGGCTACTTGTGGCAAACGAAAGCCATGGGTGCCTGACCAACAGGACTAGAGCCTTTTTTTTTTTTTTAAACATAGGTGTATACTTGGAATTGGTCCTTTCACACTGACCGTTTTCCCAATCCTTTCTACTTTAGGCACGAGCCTGAAATTTGTAGGGAGGAGTTTAGGGGGTTAGTTGATTACATCAACCCCAGTGCTCAACTGGTACTTACATTATTGACCCTGCAAGGATGAAAAGCAACGTCAACCCTGATGGAATTTGAACTCTGATAATAATGATAATAATGGTTTCAAATTTTGGCACAAGGCTAGCAATTTTTGGGGAGAGGAAGTCAGTTGCACCAACTGTTCCTTATTTTATCAACTCTGAAAGGATGAAAGGAAAAGTTTATCTCAGCGGAATTTGAACTCCGAATGTAGAGACAAATGAAACGCCTTTAAGAATTTTGCCTGGCATGCTAATGACTTTGCATCTTAATAATAATAATAATAATAATATTACTACAGCTGGGGTAAAGTGTATCTAGCTTCCAATAGAATATATTAAGAAGATGGAAAATGTTCTCCCTCGTGGTTGACCCTTTTGATACAAACATCATTTCAGGTTTTCTGATACAAAACTTTTAAATTTAAATGAACATTTTCTTGTTTTAATTCCATGGAACAATCTTCTATGCTCTGTTTTTACCTGAAAGACCAATGTATATATATTTGTCTTGTGTTCTAAATACTGTCTTAATATAGTAACAGATGTTTGTCTTTTGTTATGTTCCAAACACCATTTTGACAGTTAAAAAGTTATTTTACTAAATCTCTTCAAATTCTTGATTAGTTTCAAAATTAATTGAAGTATCCAGTGTAAGCAAAATTTCTTGAGAAGTATGGTAACAGAGAAAGGCCTATATTATTTACTCTTTAAAATTTTTATGAGAGGTCTTTTTTTTTTTGTTTTAAATATTTTAAGGTTTTCTTAATATATCTACAACATCCTTTGCATTGAAATAGCAACCAAACTCCCTTAAATAACCTCCTATTATTTAGGAAAAAGGAAGGGACATAGTTGATAATGTAGTCCTAGATTGCCTTAACCCTTTAGCATTCAAACTAGCCATATCTAGCCTAAATATTCTCTGTTTTATGTTCATGCTGGTCAGATCTAGCCTCTCATATCCACCCTACAATGTCATTCTAAAAATAAACAATCACATCATTGAAATCTCAGAGATATGAGATAATCCAGGATTAATTCAAGACAATGTGAATAAATAAGCATTGGATTTGACAGTAATCTGAACACTAAAGAATTAAACGAGTGTGTGTGTGTGTGTGTGTGTGTACAAAAGGAAGATTTATTCAGGAATCCTTGTAGGGTAAACCTTGTTCCTCAAAGAAATATTTTCCTTTTAAGTTCTGAGTTTTGTAAAATGATTTACTGTTTGTAAGGATTCTTGATTGTAGAATCTTTATATTGTTTGGATTTATATGCTATATTAAATGAATCTGTATCTTGTATTACACTGTACATGATGGGTTTTCTGGTATTGAGTACTTTAATTGGAGACAGTCTCCATACTGTGCATGTTTGTGTGTGTGCATGCATGTTTATATATGTGATATATGCACACACACACACATGCATATATAAATATATATATATATATATATATATATATATATATATATATATATATATATATATATATATATATATATGCACACACACACAAATTTTGAACAAATAAGTAAACTCTACTAGATATATTGAGCACTCTGTGGTACATCAGGTATTTGTGTGTGTGTTTATCTCTAAATTAGTATTTCTCCAGGTGGAGTGTGGTATGAGTTGGTTGGACAAGGCTTACTACAATACAGCTTAGATGTCCAGGACAAAGAGGACAGAGAAAGCGAGAGAAAAAAAACAAGAGTGTATTGGTCAGGTAGATTATCATGTGACTAGGTTTCTTTTGTCCAATGTTGAGATTGGGTGGAGTTTGGCTGTTATTTCTTGCAAATATAGAAAAAGAATTGTTAAAATGTTTTGTGTATTGTAGAAATATAACCAATTCCTTTGCAGACAAATTTTGACGACCAAATCTTATATAGACCCTAATTGGGAGCCAGATGTAGAGGCTTCCTTCATGCATCCTGATAGTTTTCAACTAAGGTGTTACTATGGGGGTAATGTGGTTCCTTATAATTTCCTTCTCCATCTAAAGCTTCCCTCCCATACAGTACCCCCTTTCTCTTTGATTTCAATTCCATATCTGGTCTTTTAAGATTCTCACTTCAGATCTCATCAAAGTCAGTGTTACTTTTTATCCCTCTGGGGTCAATAAAATAAAGGATCAGTCCAGTGTTGTCGCCATTCAATTGTTTAACCTCTCCCCAAACGTGTGACCTTTCGATAGCCATGCAAAATGCTTAGTGTATTTCATCCGTCCACATTCTGAGTTCAGATTCCACCAGAGTTGACTTTACCTTTCATCCTTTCAGGGTCGATAAAATAAGTCCCAGAGTCAAGTTCTGGGGTTGATGTAATAGACTGTCGCCCTTCTCTGAAATTTCAGGCCTTATGCCTATAATGGAAAGGATTAATGGCCTTGAAAGGCAAGGGTGTTGATGAAAAGAGTAAAAATAGTGGACAAAAGACGAAACAGTATTTGGGTACACTTTGTCCATTATTTGGGGGATAGGTGCTATTAAATAAAGTCCAAGTCAAGTAAGGGACTATATGGAGTGGGGTTGGCACTAAAGGGTTGTAGAATTCTTTGATCAAACCTGTATCTTTGTGTGGCTGGGAGATGCAGGCATGGCTGTGTGGTCGAGAAGCTTGCTTTCCGACCACAGAGTTTTCTGTGCAGTTCCACCGTTTGGATTTGAGTGGATGGAAACTGATAGAAGCTTGTCGTGTGTGTGTGTGTGTGTGCATGCACATGTGTGAGTATGTGTATGTTTGTGTTTCCTTGTCCTGTCATTGCATGATAGTCGTAAATGATTATCACTGTCATATAAGCAGTGTTGTTAATTTCCAATATTCTGCGAAAACATGTCAGACCATTGGCAAAATATTACTTTGGTTGGAAACAGGTGAGGGTTGGTTGTAGGGTGGGCTGTAGAAAGTATGCCTCTAAACTCCGTCTGACCCATGCAACTTTGGTAAAGTGGCCGTTAAGATTATTATGATGATACACACACATACATTCCTACATCATTGTTTTAAAGTCTACTTTCCCATGCTTGCATTGGTCAGATGCAGTGTGAATGTATAGATTTTTATATAGCTTGTACGGCTACACATTGTATAACATGTTTTTTGTCCCTTTATTTTTTTATATATCACTATGGCTCCAGGTTCAGTCCCACTGCATGGAACCTTGAGCATCTTCTAGTATGGCCTCAGACTGACCAAAGCCTTGTGAGTGTATTTAGTGGACAGAAACTGAGAAGCCTGTCGTATGTGTGTGTGTATGTGTCTTTCTGTTTGTGTTTGTCACCGGTGTTGGTGTGTTTATGTCCCCATAACTTAACCGTTTAAAAAATTTAGTACTGGGGTCAATTCATTCGACTAAAGCTTTCTTCAAGGCTGCCCCAGCATGGTCGCAGTTTAATGACTGAAACAAGTAAAAGGTATTTTATAAAGGCGGCGAGGAGCTGGCTGAAACGTTAGCACGCCGGGCGAAATACTTAGCGGTGTTTCGTCTGTCTTTACGTTCTGAGTTCAAATTCCGCCGAGATTGATTTTGCCTTTCATCCTTTCGGGGTAGATAAATTAAGTACCAGTTGCGTACTGGGGTCGATCTAATCGACTGGCCCCCTCCTCCAAAATTTCGGGCCTTGTGCCTAGAGTAGAAAAAAAAAAAGGATATATGAATGGTTCCAAGTGGCAAAATAAAATGGGGTTGCAAGAACTGGAAAAAGGTGTATGTCTTTGGTAGGTTAAGGGTCCTTCGATATTGTTCCACCAACCAATATCTAAGGAGGGTACAGAGCTGTTGCGTTTCTCTATCTGACAAAAATAATGTCAACTTTGTCGAGGTGGAGAAATAAAAGTAACACTGGGTGGTCATGGCTGGGAGAGCATTGGTTTGAAGGTCTGCTTGACATAAAATGGTGACTTGTTTGTGAGATTGATTGAAGTTCTTACTCTATTGAAGTTGGTGTACTCACTGGAACCGTAAACGTTGTCTTTGTGTAACTTTCATTGATCTTTGTCTATCACACATTGGTGAGAGAGAGTAAGATAGACTCGCGCGCGCACGGATATACACACACGTACAGTGAGAGAGTATGGTGCAGTGCTTAGTGTTTCGAGCACTTAGCAGTGTGTATATACATATATCTATATATATATATATAGATATATGTTACACACTGCCTGCTACTGTTGCTGTCACCACCACCATCACCACTATCGCCTTACAGTCACTATGTTATTTCACCACCGTCGCCGCTGCTGGTTCAGCTGCCACCGCCACCACCACTTCTGTTGTTCTATCCACCGTTACCACCGCCTTATAATAAGTAACCCCCACCACCACCATCGTCGTTGCCTTACAATCACTATACCGCTCCGCCGTCTCCTTCTCACCTCACCGCTACTGCTGCTTTTCCTCGGCCATCTTGTTTTATTTCTGCCAATCTCCAGAAAAATTGTATTAAATCTTAATAAAAAAGAGAAACGATAATTTTATTTTACTATGTTAGTAATTGCCCAGTACAATATCCACATTGACTGTTACTAGTTAATATTATTAACAAGATAATTGTGATTATTATTGATAGCTTATGTATTGTCTAATGCGGCTTTGTGTGTGTGTGTGTATAAATAGTACCATTAGTGTGTGAGTGCGCGTAATGGTGTCACTAATTGTGTGTAACGGCATCATTACTGTATGTGTGTGTGATGGTAACACTAGTATGTGTATAGTGTGTTCAAGCTTTCTGAAACGTCTTGGCTTGTTTAACCCTCGGTCTTCCTTGATCGAGAAGATTTATAATGAAAGGCATTGCAGCTGTACCCACCATGTTTCTTTTCTTTTAAACATACTCCACCTAAAACTTATATTTTACAATGTGTTGTTTCCATTTTAAGAGGTTACAGGTGTAATTTGAAGGCTATTTAGCTGTTATTTCTAGTAGGTTCAGTGACCACCAAAGAAGCTTCCTGTTGTGCATGAAGTCTTGCACTGTGTTTTGTGAACTATTTCTTTCTGTAATTTAAAATATTTCACATAGCAACACTCTGACCAATTCACATTCAGATGGGCTGTTAATAAAAGACCCTAAAAACCAAGAAAATGGGACAGACAATATCTAGATGTGCTTGTGTGTATATATATATATATATATATATATATACACACACACACACATATATGTGTGTTGTGTGTGAGTCACTGACTAGAACAGATATTTGAAGCTGTTATGAAAACGACGGCAAATATTAGTGGAAGCCATGTTTAGCATGTTTGATAACAGCTTGTCTCTACCACTATCAACCGTCTGTTTCTCGCTCATTTCTTTTATTTCGAAGTCCTCTCATTTCGTTCCTAGAAATATTATTTTTATTATTTCAGGGACTTTTTATTCAAATTTGTTCTGTTCTGTGTATATATATTTATGGAAATTTCAGAAATTATAAAAATTAATAAAAGAAATATTTTTTTTTTGGTTTGATTTATTTTATGTTAATGTGTGACAGTTATGCTAATTAGGTCCCCGAAAGGGTGAGAGTGAGGAAAGGTGCCATATTGAACCAGATTTTGAAAGTCCTTCCTTGTAAGACCCTTCAAACACAGATATCAAACCTGCAATTTAAACTAACTCCGACACTTCATAGTAATCCGAATGCTTTGTTTAAAGAAATATTCTAAATTATACCAGAGCTCTAGTCAAACCTTGATTTGCGGCCATTTAAAAATTCTCGTTTTCTTTTTGCTTAAAAAAATAAATTTCTTCATGTATTTTCCTACCTTTTGTCGTACTTGCCTTTATTTCAGACACTACTTTTACGGAACGAATATATTATCCGGATTAATTTTATATTAATTGTGCATTATATATATATATAT
>NC_069001.1:38813125-38814267 GCF_001194135.2 Octopus bimaculoides
ATATATATATAATTAAAATGAGGAGAATGAAGAATTTGAACATTCAAGCTTTATGTTTATTTCCAGTTAGATTACCAAAAAACGCACCACTTCAGAAGGAACCGGCCTTGGCAATATTACTCAGAGGAATTCGATATCTGCCGAGATATCATATCCCTCCTCTTACTATATATATATATATATATATATATATATAAAAATTTATATACACACAAATGTAGCAGTCTTGTATATCAATGACGAAATATGTTTAGAAATAACATACTTCATATTCTTAAAATATGGTTATAAGCATGAACATCACAACCTCCGCTTTTAATCAAATGAAAATGTCAGATTGCATTTCCATTTGCTTCTGTCTGTCTAACTTTGGGATGAAGTTTCCAATACCACTTGGTACTAACACATGTCACAAATTACCAAAACTGTCATTAATATCACGAGTCCCCTCCCAACTCATTTAGCCCTTTCCTCCTAATTTAAGGAACCATTCTTAGAAACCATTTGACATCTCTTACTCGCAATCTATACTGAGAGAAAATGTTGCGTTTTCTTTAAATCTTACAATGCCTTCAACTAACTTACACTATTAAAAAAGGCCCCAAGAGGGGATTAACTTAATGAACACTTGTGAGTTATTAATCAATGATAAAATAGCCAAAGTTTAACCGACATTTTCGCAGAAGACTCACAACTCATTATATGATTATATTAATTAATTAATATGAATACTAATAATAAAAGGGTTTATTATACATATTCGCTCCCTGAAAACGAAGGGTTTATCACTGCTCTTTTTTCAGTTATTGTAAAGCGGCCATGCTGGGGTATTGCCTTGGAGGGGTTAGTCGAACAGATTGATCCCCCCCCCCCGGTATTTATTTTATCGGCAACTCTTGACGTACCGCTAGGAAATATACGGGGACGTAAACAAACCATTACCAGTTATCAAGCGGTGGTGGGGTACAAACAGCACAAAGGCGAGCGCGCGTGCACACACACACACACATCTTCATACAGACTCGACGAACTTCTTTCGCTTTCCGTCTGCCGAATCCACTCAGTGTTTTTTGGTCGACCCGAGGTGCTGTGCGTTGTGGCTGAACCCGAGACCGTACGGTTTGTAGTCAAGCTTCCTAACC
>NC_069001.1:38814661-38815322 GCF_001194135.2 Octopus bimaculoides
TATATATATATAATACAGATACACATGTAGGTTTAATCGTGTGTGTGTATATATATATATATATATATATATATATATAATACGCGTACACATACAATGTAATTGGCTGTGATAATCACTTTGGAACGAAGTTAAATGTTTGTGTGTGTATATGTATATATATGTTTGTGTGTGTGTTATGTGCAACTGTTCCCTGTTTCCATAGAACTGTCGATTCACATTCAGTAGGCTTTGGAGGCCGTGTTTATTGGTGTGTATACGTGCTGGCTGTCGTATATGTTATGCGGACATAGACTGAGATATGCGTGTGTCTAAGCTGATTATCTGTGTGTGTGTGTATACATATGGAAGTTTTGTCGAGAGGAAAAGGCCCATGACCTTTGACCTGAGTGATCAGGGTGGTGGACATGTTGAATAACTGCATTGCGTATGTATGTGTGTGTGTATGTATAACTCAGAGTAGCAACAGAGTAATGTCAATAAAATAGTATTTGTTTGTATGTACGTAGGCATTTGCACAAACAATCTGACGAAGGAAAACTTCGAAGTCACTGTCAGCGTTTTCCTTGTAAAAGTTTACTGTGTACTATATTAAAACTTGAGCAATTTGGTTTAATGCTAAATAGTTTATATATGTATATATATATATATATATATATAT
>NC_069001.1:38816246-38817042 GCF_001194135.2 Octopus bimaculoides
TAGTGGTTTTATAATAGGGTTTTTTTCCAATTGTGTGTAATATAAGTATATATATATATAAAGTGGTCACAGCTTTCATTGTTCGCTGCTAATGTATTTTAAGCATTATTATACTATTCCTTCATTGGAAGCCAACCTCTACGCTTTCGCCATTGAATGCTAACCAGCAACAATTATGAAGGTCACGCCACGTACATATTATATTGTACTCTTTCCTTATTCCCTGAACTCACACACAAAATAAGTCAAGAAGTCGTTATAGTTAATCATTGTTTAATAATCAATGATTTGTGGAGAAATAAACCAACTACAACAAAAACTACTACTACTAGTATTATTATTATTATTACTATTATAAATGTTGAGAAGAAAATGGTCAGTGTGAAAGGACCAATTCTGAGTTATACACTTATGAATAAAAAAAATAAAAGGGCTCTTGCCCTGTTGGTCAGGCACCCGTGACTTTTGTGGGTTTCCACGAGTAGCCTTAAAGCGCCTCCCCTATTAGGAGTTTTTTCTTTATTTTATTTACACATTCAAAAACCCTTTATATCGTCCTGTTTTGTAAGTTCATGTTGCTTTTGTTAGCCCTTGTGGCCAATAAAAGAATTAATTATTATTCTTATTATTAACGTCTTCATCTATTGAAGGTTAGGGCATGGAGCTGTTACGGCAAATAAAGACAAGATGCTCAAAAAATATAAGCCAGCTACATTTTAGCTAATAACATATACCAGCCAGCAAATGGAATTCATACAAGTTATATATATATATATATATATATATATATATATAT
>NC_069001.1:38817724-38824870 GCF_001194135.2 Octopus bimaculoides
ATATATATATATATATATATATATATATATATATACATATATATATGTGTGAGTGTGGGAGGCGTATGTACGAGTTTAGAGGTAGATAGTTCAAGGTAGTTTTTAAAATGTTTATTGTCATTATTAATCGATATTTGTAAGAAAAAAATTGTTTTTCTAAATTCCAGTTAGAATTGTAAAAACTTAAAATACAGAAAACTGTCCAAAAGATCTACAAAGTACCACCACCACCATGATCACTATCACCTTCTCTTATTAATACTATTCTGAATATATATTACAATTAATAATAGCATTGATAATTTATTTTCTTTCAAAGGTATATATAAAGCACAAGGAAATTTTATGTTAAATAACTTAATGCGGTGTCGATATGTCTATATATAATGCTATATATTTATAGTGTGTAGCCAGTCAGCTTGGTTGATTTTCAATATGGCCGCCGTTTTTTCCCCTCTCTCAGTCTCTCTGGCACTGTTTTGTTGACGACAGCAATCCAGCTGCTGAGAGAGAGAGCGAATACCTTAACCCTTTCTTAGCTCAGCAAATGAGATATTCTCTCTTTTCATAGACCTTTTCCTTCGTTGCTGATGCCATTCCACTTGTATATAACAAATGCCAGGAACTTTATAATGTCATTTGTTACACACACATATACATACATGGTTGTTAATATATACATATTGCATACACATTTTCGATCAGTATGCAGTGTGAGAATAAAAATTCTTCATTGCGTATATTTTTTTATTCTCTGGTATCTTGCTCAAAAATACAACAAATGCCCGCCCGCGCATATATATTATAATATATATATAAGAAAGTAAAAAAAATGCTCCTAATTTTTGAATAGAGACTTTCTGTAATATCCAATTTAAAATATTTAATACAGAATTGTTTTTACAATAATAATAATAATTATATATATATATATATTGTAAATATACACAATATTGATATTTTGAGTTTGTTCCAAAAGCAAAATGTGGTCAGGTCTGTTGTCTTTTTCACTGACTAAGGCTGGTTCTCTACTGATCTTTACCAATTTCCCTCTCTTTTATACATTTCTTGGTCTCTACAGCCTAAGTCTTCACCCCCACCTTCAAATTTTAGCTTTGTTCTTCACTCCAACAATGTTTTATTCTATTCTGAGAGGTTCAAATCTCTTCCATTTCAATTAAATAATTTTTTCTTCACCCATTCAGCCAACCCCTATGGATTGGTTGCCTCTTGTCCCACGTTAGTCACTCATTGAGCAAACATATGAATGAAGATATTTTAACAGTGACCATCCTGCCTTATGTCTAGCTTAAATTATGTCACTTAATATTTCCTGTCCACTTTCAAAATAGTTCAGTGCAATTTGAAACAGATTTGGCTGTTATTTCTCAACTTAAATGCCTGCTTTGAGGAGGCTTTGACTGTTTGACCTTTGGAAGGATAGTTACGAAACCAAAAATATATTAGCTAGTATATATAGTTTTATCTATCTATCTGCCTATCTAAAGTTTTATACACACACACACACACACACACACATATATATATATATATTTATACGTGTGTGTGCATATATAACTTACTGCTGATATATTTGCTAGTAACTAATAGATATATATGATACTGCTAGTGTATTAACTAGCATATATAATCTAGTGCAAATGTATTTAACAAGTGTGTATAACAATATTGACTGGCTTGCATATACATACAGCCTTGTCAATTTGTAACTCTGTATGCATTTACACACACACGCACACATACATGCATGTATGCTTGCATTAAATATGGTGCAGCTTGTTGTTAACCACTGAAAATCATGTCCATTTACAAAGTGGTGACTGTCTTGGTTGAGTCAAGACAGTTGCATGAAGCATGGATGCACGCGCGTATGTGTGTGTACAGTAAGAAAGTGTAATGATGAAGTTAAATTATTTTAATGTCCACTTTCCGCCTGCTTTTGTTTTTCTTTCTCTTCAACCCCCATTTCTGCATCATCACCACCACCACCATTGTATATCCATCTTACCAAACCCACCACCACCACCGCCACATAGCCTCCCCCCACCAGAGCAATAATGTAAGTCCATGGTGGAACTTTTAAAAATCTTTTGGGAATATCCTTCATTGTCTGATTAAATTCTCAGAAATTTTAGCTTTGATAACTATTTCCCCCTCCCTTGTTTTCTCTTATATTTATAAGCACAGGCTTGTTGCTGAAGACTTGGTCTTTGAGTTCTCTTGTGGTAGATTCTTTAACAACTGTATTTAACATCTTTTCTGTTCACTCCAGACATCCAATCCTTTCTCTGCATCCTTGTTTGGTGGAATAAACAAACAGGAAATGGCTTAATACTTGTACAAGTGTGTATGGCCTGATGTGTGTGTGTGTGTGTGTGTGTATTCTCTCTCTCTCTCTCACCTCCCACCACACTCTCATGCACATTTAAATATTTATATATGTGTATAGAGTAATGTGTGTGTATATGTGTGTCTGTGTAATATGATGTGTGTGTGTGTGTGTGTGTGTGTGTGTGTGTGTGTAGGGCTAAGGTTCTCAACATGCTAGTTTCAAACCTTGATGTGTGTATAAAATCCTGTGGTGACATTTGTTGATTATTTGGAAAGAGAGGCAACTAGAGACATGCTACACACATAGGTGCACTCAGTCTTTGGGTCACACACACACACACACACACACACACACACACACACACACACACACACACACACACACACACACACACACACACACACACACACGCACACACACACTGTACATTTTTTGTTTTGCTATAGAAATGAAGAATTTAAGAAGGAATTGGTTTCTTGAAAATCTTTTGCTTTTTTGTGGTTTCTGTAATGTGTGTGTGTATGTATGATATAGACGGATAGAGATGTGTATCTATTCTCTAATCATGAATTGCAACTGGAGCAAAATATTTTTTAAATGTTTGTCAAGAAAATACTTTATTTAAAACCCTCAGTAAATATTATAGAATGATAAAAACCATCTTAATATATATATATATATATATATATATATATGATATATATATATGATATATATATATGATATATATATATGATATATATTGTAAGATCAGAAAATATTTACATGGTTCCCTATTCAGGTTGCTATTGTTAATTCTCAGATTTACATTCTACTTCATTATATACTGTTAGTACTGTTGTCATTATATACTGTTAGTTTAGACTTATACAGAAGGCATTAGATTAAATGCATACAACACACACATACATACATTTTGCTGTAATAATATACATGCATATATATACGTATATGCACATGCCTGTAGTCCAACCCATACCAGCATGGAACACGGATGTTAAGTGATATTGATGAGAGATGCATACATGCACACACACACATGCACACAAACACGCACACACACACACACTGTTAATTTTATTTTGGGGTCAAGTTGTTATTAATGGATTGGTGGAATAAGAACCAAATTGATTATTCTTATTTCTATAATTACACACAGACAGATATTTCTGTATACACATACTTGTATATACATACACACATGTACCTATATATATATTTAGTGAATTTTTTATTTATTTTTCGAATCAATTATTCTTTTGAAATTGTTCCTCGTTAGTTATCATTTTAAGTATCGTTGTGTGAAATTAAAACAGCTGGTTAATTAATACTAAATGGTTGCTAACTTTTAGCAAAATTGGGTAAAACTTTCTGGACAACCTTTGTGTGTGTGTGTGTGTGTGTGTGTGTGTGTGTACATATGCACATTCACTATTCAATATTTAGTGTTACAAAGGTGACGAGCTGGCAGAAACGTTAGCATGCTGGGCGAAATGCTTAACAGTATGGAATCTGTCTTTACGTTCTGAGTTCAAATTCCGCCGAGGTCGACTTTGCCTTTCATCCGTTTGGGGTCAATTAAATAAGTACGAATTATGCACTGGGGTCGATATAATCGACGTAATCCCTTTGTCTGTCCTTGTTTGTTCCCTCTATGTTTAGACCCCTGTGGGCAATAAAGAAATAAATATATATATATATATATATATACTCTATGAGGGTAGCAAGCTGGCAGAAACAATAGCACAGCAGGTAAAATGCTGAGCAGTATTTCATCTGTCTTTACATTCTGAGTTCAAATTCCACTGAGATGGACTTTGCCTTTCGATAAATTAAGTACCAGTTGCATACTGTGGTCGATCTAATTGACTGGTACCTTCCCCCAAAATTCTGGGCCTTGTGCCTAGAGTAGAAAAGAATATTTAGTATTACAGTTAAAATCTGTTTTGAATTATTATTGTGTACACACACACACACACATATACAATGGGAGGTGAAGTACTCAATACTTGTAGAGTTTACTTTGTCAGAAACTAATGACCTTACTGTCAACTTTCTATTGTAGGCAGCTTCATATATCTAATATATATATATATATGTATGTATGTATTTTTGTATACATACACACACATATATGCACATGCATACATTTATGTTTTATATCTCATTTGTATATATTATGTATAAAGCTTATATTCTATGGGGAAGGAAACCAGCTATGTCCTCTTAAGGGAGTGGTCAACAACACTTCGGGAGTTTTCACTTCTTTTCTTAATGGTGGTGCCCCAGCATGGTCGCAGCTCCCTAGCTGAAACTAGTGCAAGTTATGTATATATAATATATATATATTTCTATATTTTTTTTTTTGGTTGAATTACAACAGGACTATCTCTCCATTTTTTTATTAGTTGTGGTGGTACTGGTAATAGTAGGTGTGGTGGTGGTGGTATTCCTGGTGGGGAGTGTTGGCTTCGGTAGTGGTCACTGTAGTTGTTGTGGTCAAGGCAGGAGTAACTATTTGGACAGTCAACCATTTTGGCTGTAGAAGTAAACTTCATTTTTCAACATCAAATAGTGTTTGGGAAAGATTTCGGACAGATTGGGGAAGGGCCCCTGGCCCTCTTACATTAAGACTGTCTCCATTATTGGAGCGGCGGGGGGAGGGGGGTCAGTCTCTTAAATTAGGATTGTCTCCTTCATTGGAGGTGGTTCCTATTATTAGGGGTTATCTGGGGTTATATATCTGATTGATAATGCGATGATGGTGGTTGTAGTGATGATGTTGATGGTGTTGGTCATGAGAAATGGTGATGGCAGTGGTTATAGACAATGGTGTTGATGGTCTGTTCTGGTATTTTGATGATAGTAGTGGTATGTCGATGATGGTAATGATGGTGGTGGTGGTGGTAGTGCTGGTGCTGTTACTAAAAATATCGTCTCACTTCATTTTTGCTTTGTTTCTTGCAGTGAGGGTCTTCATTCTGTTCCATTTAGTTTCTAGTGATTTACAGAACACAATTGTTATTGATGGTGATGATGATGACTACTACTACTACTACTACTACTACGAAAACTACTACTACTAATAATGATGATGATAATTCGACATCCTCTTGGCGGCCACATTGTTTTCTTGTTTTGGCTTGAAGGTTTTTGTGTGTGTATGAGAAAGGACCTGTGTATATGTGTGTGTGTGTATGAGAAAGGACCTGTGTATATGTGTGTGTGTGTATGAGGTCATATGAGGGTATATGTATGTGTGTGAGAGAAAGGGCATGCGTGTGTATGTGTATGGGCACATTTGAACTCATGTATGTGTTTGGGATATATGTAAGGGCATGTATGTGTGTGTTTGTAAAGGCATATGTGACTGTCTTTAGGGACCTCTATATGTATATATATATATGTCTTTAGATGTGTGGGCATGTATGTAATCAAGCATGTGTGTGCATGTGGGTGTATATAGCCGCATAATAATGTATGTGTGTGTGTATGACTGTTACAATAACAATGTGTGTATGCGTGTGTGTGTGTGTGTGTGTAATGTTATGCATATTAGCTGTTCTACCAGTTGTACATCCTCCTTTCCTGAAGTGTTGAGTGGAGGTAGTAGTGAGTGACACACAGACACACACACACACACACACACACAAACATATATGTACGCATATATGTACACACACACACACACACACACACACACACACAGAAGCAGCTATATAGATTTGAAGTGACTAACCAGCCAGTTGTGCTCAGAGATAGTCAGCTTGAAAGCAATGGAGAAAGACTCTCTGTGCCTTTACCACCGCCGCCACCACCACCGCCGCCATCACCACCACCACCATGACTACAAGAGCGAAACATGGCTGTTTTAATGTCGGAACAGTAATCACCAAATTCTCTATCATTTCTCAAAACATTTCTCTATTCATCCATCACTTTTATTTTGTTTTTGTTTTTAACTCATTGCCACAACCATTTTCTTCTCTGTACAAGTGTGTGTGTGTGTGTGTGTGTGTGTGTGTGTCACTGTTTTTACTCTTCACACCCAAGTCATACTACTACTACTATTACTACTACTTTCTTGTAGACTGCAAAGACTGCAGACAAGAGATCATATACACACAATGTGTGTGTGTGTGTATATATACATATATACACGCATATATCTTAAAGCGGACCTCTCCCTTTGTGTTTTTTTGTTTTGTTTGTTGGTGTTGTCCCAAAAATCTATGAACACCACACACACACACACACACACACACACACACACACACACACACACACACACACACACACACACAGAGTAATCAAGAGATTTTGACTGCTATAAATAGTAGCCCAAATCTCCAATCACCCATCTCCTTAAAAAAAAAACAGAATGGACATAATTTGGATAATGGTCCTGGATCTGGATGGATTGTCTGCAAATAGGATGTGGTGGTCATATCTGGACTGCTCTGGTCTTAGTTCTACTAGATTAGGATTGACCTGGGGTTAAACACCAAGATCATCTACAGAACATTTGGCCAGCCTTCTTAACATGTCTTCTAAATGGTGCTTGATTGTAGTAGTGGCTTCTTTTAGGATGGATAGGGGTTGGAATATTGGTTTTAGGGATAGAACTAGAAAGATTAGCTTAAGGAACCTTCCCCACGTGTGTGTGTGTGTGTGTGTAAAATGTGTTAAAGAATACAACCTTCAAAATGTGTGTGTGTGTATATATGTATATATATTAATCTTTTTACTTGTTTCAGTCATTGGATTGCAGCCATACTGGAGTTCTGATAGAA
>NC_069001.1:38826134-38845380 GCF_001194135.2 Octopus bimaculoides
TATATATATATATATATATATATATATATATATATGTATGTATGTGTGTATTTGTTCGTGTAACTATGTGTCTATACATATATATGTATAGCATTAACATTACAGACATATGTATATAAAAAATGCACACAATATATGTATATGTGTTTGTTGCTTATGTATGTATCTGTGTGTGTATATATATATATGTAATGTTTTTGGCATTTCATATATATATATATGTTTTTTAATGTATTTATGTTGAAATGTAAATTCATTGTTTTTTTTTTTGTAATTTTTTAATTGGTACAACATTTGAGGGCGTAAACTTGAGAGTATTGCTGCCATATATATATATATCACATCTATCTACTTCTAGGAATCATGTGGAACTATGCACTGCTTGACTATGTGTCCCCCCCCCCCTGTTATGTATGCTTGTCGCTTGTGGGTAGGGATCTAGACTGAAAATTGTTCTCTTAATGATATATAAAAATATGATACTAATTAATATTGTTCTCGATGTCTTGGGACTTTTTGACTAATTAACATAGAAATAATAATAATGTTAATTATTTTGGCACAAGGCCAGTAATTTGGAGAAGGCATCAGATTATTCGGTCAACCTCAGTATGTACTATATTTTATCAGCCCCAAAAAGATGAAAGAGAAACCAATCAAAGTGGAATTTGAACTTGGAGCATTAAAGATGGACGAAATGCTGCTAACCATTTTGCTTGGAATAATAATAATAATAATAATAATAATAATAATAATAATAATAATAATAATGATCCTTTCTACTATAGGCACAATGCCTGCAATTTGGGTGAGGGGATAGTCAATTTCATCGACCCCAGTGCATAACTGGTACTTATTTTGATCCCAAAAGGATGAAAGGCAAAGTGAAACTTGGCAGAATTTGAACTCAGAACATAAAAACAGACGAATACCTTAAGTATTTTGCCCAGTGTGCTAACGATTCTGCCAATAACAATTTATTCTTTTATTGGCCACAAAGGCTAATGTAAATTATACATAAAAGACAACACAAGACAAACAATAATGATGATATTAATGATGATATTAATGATGATATTAATGATGATATTAATGATGATATTAATGATGGCAGTGGATTGCCACAGTCTCATAAAATACCTTGTGGTGTTCATTTTGGCTTTTAAAAATGTTTGAGTTCAAATCCCTCTAAAATCAGCTTTGCCTTTTGGGCTCAATATTATCTCTGACACCTGATGATGTCATCACATCACTGATTAGCTTAGTTGTTAATTAGGACACAGTCTTAATTGCTATATCATCAGTAATAATTCTTTTTGTTTGTTTATCAATAGAAAGGTATTGTTTTATACTTTAGTGTGTTAGCCGGGTAGATAAGGGGTAGATAAGAGTACATAGGTAGATAGAATCATCATTATCGTTATCATTGTTTTACCATCTGCTTTTCATTTCCTTGTTTGCATGGGTTGGATGGGATTCGTTCCCTGGCTGGATGCTCTTCCTGTCACCAACCCTGATCTGTTTCCAAGTAAACTTAACATTTCCCATTGATAGGAAAGATTGGAAACGAAGGACACCACCTGCATGACAGTGACACTCACAACTATCACCCAATGTCATGGCAAGGAGATAGTAACACACACACACACACACACACATATGCATATACACACGTGTAGTTCCATTATAGGTGGGATCAACAAAGCAATAAGAACTCCATCCAGGGAGAAAAAGATATCATTTAATGTGCACAATTTCAAAAACAGATGCAAATAATTTCATGCTTTGCAGATACAATACATGCTTGGCAGATTTATATGACATGCCATCTCGAATGGATGAAACCATTTGTAACCCTTTTGTAAATTGTGTATGTTAAATGAGATGTATATGCATGTGTGTGTGTGTGTGTCAGTGTTTCTCAGCCTTTGTACCTTTGCGTAACCCTTAAAATAAATTGCATGTCTCAAGGAACCCCTGCACAAAAAAAAAATTATATCCCATATCTTTCTCATTTTTTCATCGTAGTTCACGTGGTAAATATATATTTATAAATATATACTTATATATCATGAAATTAGCACTAGATTATCTCACTCATTTTCGCGAAACCCCATGGAACCTTTTGCGGAACCCTGGAGTTCCAGGGAACCCCGGTTAGGAAACGCTGATATATATATATATATATATATATATATATATATATATATATGTATTGTTGTTGTTGTTGTTATTGGCACCACCTGTGTGTGAGTCTAGTTCATGTGGTGCCTCTGTGATGCTTTAACCTGACATGGTTCAGAAGGCCAAGTTGGGAATGGAACAGTCTTGGGCACTGATTGCATGGCAGAGTGAGTGGTGGCCCTGGCTGGAGTTGCCAGATCTTGCATTGCCTTTTTACTTCTTCAGTCGTGTGTGTATACATACACATACATACATGAGAACTTCTTTTAATTTTGGTCTATGGAATCCTCTCACTTGCATAGGTTGGCCCAAGGCTATACCAGAAGAAAGACACTTGCCAAAGTTCCCCTGCAGTGGGACTGAACCCAGAACCATTTGGTTGGGAAGACATAGGGTAGGTAGGGCTGTTTTTGTAGTCAATTGAATTGACTGTACGTATAGTATAAAGTATGTGCGTATGTACACTGCCATTTACAAGTATGATGTTGGGGTGTCTTGTGGGGTGGAAATTAACTCCAACACCACCAGTAAATGTTTTTCTTTTTATATTATATTAGTTTTAGTTATTAGACTGGCCATGCTAGAGCACCACACTCAAAGGAACATTTTAGTTGTATATTCTCCATTAGGAATTTTATTGAAGTGTTATGTGACAGAACAACACAAACTACAATAATATCAACAGTATTCAAACTGTTACACACACACACACACAGAGTCTCTCTCTCACACACAAGCGTAGTGTTGTGATGACTTGAATATAAAAGCATTTTGATACAATAACCAGCTGATAACATTAAGCAGAAGATAACAGTATCTAAAGCTTTTGATTATATTAACTGGGTAATTTTTATTTTGAAAAAAGTATTTTGGACCCACACATTTTGATAACAATAACTGATAACATTTGTGATTATAATAAGTGCTTTACTATATATACCATATCCATGTTTCGGCAAGCCAGATGCTGTTACACAAACCGATTGGGCACGCTTCCTTGGTATTAGCAATACACTTTTAAATTACTTACGCATGCACACACACACACACACACACCTATATACACTGCCACCACCACCAGCAGCTACTAGGCACAAAGCCAGCACTTTTCAAGTGTGGGAGTTAATTTATTTGTTTCAGTCATTTGATTGTGGCCATGCTTGAGCACTGCCTTTAGTCGAACAAATCGACCCCAGGATTTATTTTTTTGTAAGCCTAGTATCCCCCATAACTGCTAAGTTATGGGGGACATAAACACACCAACATTGGTTGTCAAGCGATGGTGAGGGGAGGAGACAAACACAGGCATGCAAATACATGCATACATACACACGTATATATATATATATATATATATATATATATATATGTATATGATGGGCTTCTTCCAGTTTCCGTCTACTAAATCCACTCACAAGGCCTGAGACAGTTGGACTGTACCTGGAACCATGTGGTTGGGAAGCAAGCATCATATTTATATTTGTTTTTATTTGTTTATTATACATTTTTATTTATTTCATTTATGTATTTATATTTGTTTGTTATATATTTTTGTTTTATTTATTATATATTTAATTTTGTTCTTTTTTATTTTTGTGTTTCAGTTTGGAGACGTGGGCGCTGTGAAGAAGGATGAGATAGCCACAGACCTCTTACAGACGGACAGCATTGTCAAAGACATCAAAACTGTCTACTCGGAAGGAATAATGAAGTCTGTGAACGGGGACAATGGTTTAGCAGACTTTGATAGAAACCAACTTTCGTTTCCAACCAACTTGTGCTCAGTGGCGCCAAACAATGATCCTATCAACAGATTGCAGGTTGTCGACAATATGTATTTCCCCAATTATCACAGAGACAACACTGGAATGACCAATTATCATCGAGACAATAGCAACATTAGAATGGCAAATTCTCATTGGGATAGCAGCAACATCGGAATGGCAAATTACATGGAAAACAGCACCCTTGGTATGGTTAATTCTCATATGGAGAGCAGGAATTTTGGAATGGTCAATTCTCACAGGGAAAACAGTAATTTTGGATTGGCCAATTCTCATAGGGAGAACAGTAATTTTGGAATGGTTAGCTCACATATGGAGAACAACAATTATGGAATGGTGAATTCACACATGGAGAACAGGAACTTTGGAATGGTTAGTTCTCATATGGATAACAGTAATTATGGAATGGTCAATTCTCACATGGAGAACAGTAATTATGGACTGGTCAATTCTCATAGAGAGAACAACTTTGGAATGGTTAATTCTCATCTGGAGAATAGGAACTATGGAATGGTCAATCCTCATATGGAGAACAGTGCATACAGAATGACCAATCCTCATATGGAAAGCAGCAACTTTGGAATGGTCAATCCTCACATGGAGAGAAGCACCATTGGCATGGCTAATTCTCATATGGACAGCAGCAGTATTGGAATGGCTAATACTCATATGGAGAGAAATGATATTGGAATGGGAAGTTCCCATATGGAGAGGAATGACATTGGAATGACCAGTTCTCATATGGATGGTAGCAATATTGGAATGGCCAATTCTGAGACAGAGAGTAGTTCCATTATTGGTTTGGCCAATTCTCATCTCGAAAGCAGTATTGGAATGGTTAATTCTAATGTAGAGAGCAGCGGTCTAGGAATGGCCAATTGTCATTCTGAGAGGAGCACAATTGAAGAGGCCAGTTCCGATATGGAGAGGAACGATATTGGATTGGCCAGTTCTCATATAGAGAGGAGCGATATTGGAATGGTTAACGCTGATGTAGAGGACAGCACAGTTGGAATGACCAGTTCTCCTGTGGGGAGTAGTGACAGTGAAATGACCGGTTCTGAGAAACAGAGCAACAGTGGAACTGGAATGGTTGCCACAGGATCTTTCTCTCCTCTCAGTGCTGTGGCCCTCACTACTACTACTACTGCTACTACTACCACCACTGCCACAACCACCATTACCACCACCGCCACCACCACTCCCATCATCACTTCCACCACTCCCATCATCACTTCCACCACCACCATCACCACTGCCCCCACCATCACCTCTACCCCCACTACTACTATGACAGCTGTCACTTTCTCTGGTGCTGTTTCAACTGAACCAGTCTTTAACAGCAGCAGCAGCCCTAGCTACATCAACATCAGCTTTAACTGCACCAATACCACCACCATCAACACAGGTAGTAGCTGCACTGCCACCACCACCACCACAACCGCTAGCTGCCCCACCACCACCACCACCACCACCACCGGCCCCATCGACAAAGACAGCAGTAACATCATCAGCATTGATAGCAACACCTGCAACAACGATGACAGCGACTGCAACAACCAAGGCCTAGACCCTCCAATTGCGACCATTGCTGCGGTTTACTCAGGGGATGTTGTTACAGAGGTTGTTAGAGATGCTCTGTTCTCTCCGATAACTTTCGCTGGAGACACATGCAACAGCAGTGGTGATGTGACCAACTGCAGCAATAATGCAGGTAACAACAGCAGCAACAGCAGCAGTAGTAGTAGTAGTAGTAGTAGTAGTAGTGACACTGGTGGCAACGGTTATCCCCAAATCAGCGATATAGGCCTTTATGATAACAGCAATGCTGACGAGAAGGGGGTGGAGGGAGTTGGCGAGGGCAGTGACCAACCCCGCTTGCTGTCGTGTACGCCGCCCCCTATTTTGACATGCGTTGAGAACATGAAAATGCCTGCTGCCACAGCAAGTCCTCCACCGTCTTCTCCACCAGAGCCTTTGTTCACCGTTCTTAAGAGCAGCCAAGAGAGCATGAAACCCCCTTCCCCAAAACCCGCGTCCCCGAGCCCTGCACCTGTGGTGCTACCCTCACAGACTTTCATCACGAGTTTCCTTACTAAAATGACTGACACAAAGACACAAGGTCCCAGCAGTAGTGGTGGTGGTGGTGGTGATAATGAAAACGATGATGGTGGTGATGGTGGTGGTGATGGTGATAGCTCACCGGTGGGAGACCTTGAATGTCCTGCTGCTGTTTCCAACACCTTGACACAACCGGAGGAAGACTTTGGAGACGACAGTGCTCTTGTTATTTGTGTTTCTGATTCTGGAGTAGAGGGCAGCAGCAGCAGCACCACCACCACCACCACCACCACCACCGCCAGTAGCAGTAGTAGCAGCAGCAGCAGCAGTAGCAGCAGCAGCAGCAGCAGCAGTAGTAGTAGTAATAATGATGATAATAATTCTCTCCTTATTGCCACAAAGGCAACAGATGAGAAGACATCACAGAAACAGAACGACACCGACACCACCACCACCACCAACAACAACAACAGTGTCAGCAACAAAGCTAAAGGCATCAACAGCAACCACAGCATTGCCAAAAGCAGCAAATGTAAAACTAAAATTAAAACCAATGATAATAATGATGATAATAATAATAATAATAATAATAATAATAACAGCAGCAGCAGGAAAAGTGTTATGACTAGTCTGAAGGATGGTGCCAGTAATGATAAAGAAAGTGCGAGGAAGAACGAATTAGAAAGTCTGTTTGTATCTTCTCCATTACTAGCCTCTTCATTATCATCCAAACCACTGTCATTGCAACACCAGCCTACCCCACCACTACCGCCAGCTCTCCCGCTCCTTCTCGTTCCCCAACCAACACAACCCTTGGATGTTATTGCATCAGAAGGGAAACGTGAGGAGACGCTGGTTACCGAAACCAAGGTCAGTCAACAGACTTCAAGAACTTCCCCTGTTTTTAGTGCCCTTGCTAACTGCCCCACCAACCTACAGAAGCATGACACTAGTCTCACTGAGAAACAAGCTCTCTCTGCTCCACCTCCTCCTCCTCCTCCTGTTGCTGTTTCATCTTCCTACAGTCCGTTACACATTTTACCTGAGGTCTCCACCTCTGACACACGTTCCTCCCCTCCTACAACGCCACCATCTTTAACTCCTGCTTTTCAGCTCCCTTCCTCAGGATTACTGCCGGCTCCAGTAGATCAGGTGAGCAAGCCGACCCCAAAAGCCCGGAAATCAGGTACCCCAGCTAACCAATCAAACCATTATGTAAAGACTGTCAACCTTGCCCCGATTGCCAATATCAGAATTAAGTTACCTGTGATTGAAAATTCTTACAATTCCTCACCAAAATCTCCCCCCGCAAGCCCCTTAAAGATCAGCAAAGTGAATTCCTCGAAATTTGATTTCCCTGATAAGGACGAACCCCTTTCCCTGTCTGACTCGGAAAACAGTCGATCTAAGAGCATCCGTCCTCGGAAAAGACGGTGGGGTACATACGATCTCCCTAACAAAAAACGGAAAAAAATTTTTAAACGTAACAATGAAAATTCTGGTCAGGACGACATGGACGATGACGATGACGATGATGAAGATGATGATGATGATGTTGTCTCGCGAGATGGTGAAGATTTGCCAGAGAAAACCCCTTCTTTAGAGCCAGTCGAGTGTGATACCAAAAAGACAATTAACACTGCAAGTCCTGTAATAAAAAACTCATCCACTATTTTGGAACTGTTGACTAAAAAGAGTCACACGGTGGCCACCGCTAAAGAAGAGAATTCTGGCCCAATCATGCCACATTTGCGGCGAAGTAGGGTGCCGTCTCAGCACAGAAGATCTTCGACAAAAAGTGGCCATACTGGCAAGACTGTTGCAGAACTTCTTCGAGAAAGCCAGGCCAAACAACTGGCTGCTAAAGAATTTCACAACACCACAGCAGCACATCAATCGGCGCCTTATCTACTCAAAGAAGCAGACAGAGTTATAGATATTACGGTAAGTTCCTTTTTGCTATTCTATTTACAAAGAAGTTGTTAATCCTTTATGCAAAATGCATGGAAATGGAATTGTTTCAGCGTTTGGAAGGATTGTTTGTGTCTACAAAATGGGGCAACTTAAGACGTGCGACCAAAATCTAAACATGTTATTCATTTAGATTTTGTAATAGGTGCAGAAGTTTACTTCCCACACACACAGTTTTGGGTTCAAGTCCAACTGTGTGGCACCTTGAGCAAGTATCTTATACTATAGCTCTGGGCTGCCCAGTCAACACTCCGATCATAAATAACACTGTTTTTCTTTCGATCAATTTAAAAATTAATGAAGTTTATAGTAAAATAACTTTGTTGATATTAAGCTGATGTTTGGGACATAAATTGAGTTGGAATTTTAATGGTAAGTTTTAATTTAGATAAATTTAAAGCAGTTTATACGATAGACCTAAGGGCAATCTTAGGTGGGTTGGTATGAAAAGGGTTAAATGATGATGAATATGGTTATTGGTGGATCTGTATTGTTTGGCAATGAGGAGGATTCAGTTGTTGAATCAACAGTTACCTGTCCCTGAAGTGTGTGTGGGGTGGGTGAAGTTAGGGGGGAGGGTCCTTATTTAAGGCTTGTCCACCTAGAAGCAAATAGTCAATAGCTCCCCCCCCTCACTCCAGTTTAAACTTTAACCTCGTCATTGACCTTTCATATCTCCACTTTGTTTCCACTGACAACAAAAAACCACAACCATGTCACATCATAAATATGTATAATGGAGGACAGTGGTGGTTACCCCTCCCCCACCGTCCACCCTTCTCTTTGCACTTTGACTGACCTACACCTCTCTCTGCTCATGCTCACTCTGACCTTTCCCCACCACCCTCTACCCACACATCCACATTCAGCCCTACCACCTCCTCCTACTTCACCTCTTACCTCACTTCCTGTCTCACCCCTTATATCATGTCCTCCTCCTCACTTCCTCCTACCCACAATTCCTTACCCAGAGTCCATAGATTACAGCTGAGACAACTCTCCTCTAGACATGGCAGGGATGGTATTTCTTCCAAATCTTTCTCTGTCATCACACACACAAGTAAGCACATTGGTGCAAAATAAAGTGGAAAGAAAAAAAAAAAAAATAATACTGGAATACCAAAGGTAGAGTAAAGTACTATTTTATTAAAACTGAAAAAAATCTTCACAAACTGGGTGCTGCTACAAGTTTCACATCACTCATCAGACAATTATGTTAAGCAGTGACATGAAACTCACCACTAACAACACACTTTGTGAGGATTGTTTCAGCTTCAATAAAATAATATATATAAGGCTGTATATATATATTGACATACATGTATGTTCATATTAATGTGTGTGTGTGTGTGTATATATATACAGTAGTCCCTCACCATATTGTGGTTCACCTGTCGCCTTTTCTTATTTAAGCTTACATCGATTCCTCTGTGGGGGTGTTTTCCATTGTATAATAAAATATATACAAATTATGAGAATAATAAAAAAAAATATACAGTACAGTATTGTTTCTACTTTGCGGATTTTCACCTATCGGGAGGCGGGGTTTGGACTGAAGGGGTTTCTGTTTATACAAATGGAATGTTGTAATAAATATAAGGTTTAATCTACATGATTTCTTTTTCTTTCCAGCATAAAATGGATGACTGTGGGAAAGGTAAGTTTGACTTATACACTCGCACATACACACACCTGTTATATACACTGTTTTACCTCTTTATACATCCTCGCTCACCATCTACATAGTATAACAAGATGTCTATATATTTTTATCTTTGTACATTTCTTTGTTTAATATTAATTTTTGTGTGCTTATGTAAGTTAGAAGGGGATCTTAATTTGATCCACTTCCTGTTGCCAATCCTTGTCTTTCAAGCAAGACATTTAAAAAAATATTTCATGAGTTTTCAAAAGCCCAGACTGACTGGTTATTAACATTACCATTATTTTGCTCAGAGAAACCATGGGAAACCATGAAATATCAACATTATCATTCACAGACACACACACACACACACACACAGTATGCTTCCAAAGAGTTTCTGTCTACCACTTCATTCGCAGAGCAGTATTCAACCTGGTGCATTGTAGAGGACATTTGCCCAAGGTATCATGCAGCGAGATTGAACCTGAAATGATGTGGCTGGGAAGCACATTTCTTAACCACTTAGCCATGGGTCGTGTTGCCATAGGGAAATATAATCTTACTTGGCAATGCAGGATGATTGGCAACCAGAAAGGCACCAGGCTGTAGGAATTCTTACCTCAATGAATTCTGTCTGATCCATACAAGAAGAGGAAAATGGGAAGTTGAAGCAATGATGATGAAGTTGTTGATGAAAGATACAGGAAGAACAATTGAGCATATCCCTTGGTGGCTGGCGATATGTGCATCTCGTATCACGAGCAGAAGTAGTGGAGGAGCATCATAGCCATGTGTTGAGAGGAATTCTTTGGGGTTTGGATAATTCACCTTTGGAAACATGGGTGTTCTGTTCATCATCCTTAAACAAACTTTTTGAGCAGCATGGGTTACACAACCTGAAGAAAATTCTATCTGGGCCCACACTTGCAAGGTCATGCCCTCTTTATCTTGATATGAGATCACCATGTTGCACACATACGGTTGTGATGCATGTGCCTGGTGTACCCTTATCAGATGGGTAGTCATAACGGGGATACTGGGCTTTGTATAAATATACTTCAATGGTGTGTGCTGCTCTCTCATGCAAAATAATAATAATAATAATAATAATAATAATAATAATAATAATAATAATAATAATAATCTTTCTAACTTTGGCACCAAGCCTGCAATTTTGAGGGGAAGAGGCAAATCAACTACATTGATGTTAGTACTACTTTATGTTATCCTTATTTCATGGTGAGATGAAAAATAGTTTGGCCTGTCAGCATTTGAACTCAGAACGTAAAGTTAGAAGCAATGTTGCTAAGCAGTGCAAGTAATTCTGCCAACGGAAGCATCTCTGGTTTTAGTGATGTGTGTGTTTGTGTGTATGCTTATGTCATTGTTAGGTATGTGGCTTGTGTATATATGTGTATACTGCTAGAGTTTAGTGACATGTTTTATGTGATGTGTGTATGTGTGTGTGTGTGTGTGTAAGAAAGATATATTTAGAGTGTGTGTTTCTCTGTTCTTGATCTCCGCTGTATCTTAGCCATGATTCTTCCCAACCTGCCTTTCCATAGAATCTTCTCAATCGACACTGCACCTCACCTCTGCAATTCTTTATTCCACAGAGAACAGTGGCAGCAAATTACCTGAGTTAAAAAAAAGTAAGTTACTGCGTTTGGTCCTTTGTTAGAGTTGGATTGGTTGTGGAGAGGTAGAGTTAACTGTCTTGATTAAGGAAACTTCAACTCTGTGTGTGTGCATGTACACATACACACATTATCGTTCTCTCTCTCTCTCTCCTCCTCTCACTCTTGGTGGAGTCTCCTGTCTTAAATGGCTGATGAGGGGTCTGCAACTTCTTGCTGAATGACCTGCCCAAATGATTTGTTTATAGGGATCAAATGTTTGTGCTGTGCATTGACTTCCTGCATGAAGCTGACATGACCCGTACAGGTGGCACAGTGTGCCACACGTCATGTCAAAGTGATCACAGAGCAATGTGGAAATGAAGTGTTTGCTTAACCCTTTAGCTTTTAAACTGGCCATATCCAGCCCAATTGTTCTACCTGTTTTATGTTCAAACCAACCAGATTCAGCCTCTCACACCTACCCTACAATGTCACTAGAAGCAAACAATCACATCATTGAAATCTTAAAGCTACGAGATAATCCAGGATTAATTCAAGACAATGTAAATAAATAAGTATTGCACTTGACACAAGTAATCTGAATGCTGAAGGGTTAAAAACACACACATCTCCTGGTCCCGTAATCAAAGCCTTAATGTTGTGACCCTGTGTGCAGCACCCTAGCCACTAAGTCATACACCTTCGCTTTAGAGACAGGTCAGGGTCAAATCCCTGGAGAGCTTCACAGACATATTTGCTGTGATGGTCTGAACCATGTTCTGTCCAAATCGTGCCCCACCAGCCATTCCATCAACGATCTAGAGAATGTCTTCAGTTCTTAAGACTCCCGTTTGGTTTAAGATTATCTACAAGCACTGCTTCACAAATGTGTTTGCTATGATGTGATTATTCTCCATTCCATCACATTCAGCCCTGGCTGTTCCACCAGCCAGATGTCTCCAGTTCTTAGACTTGTGGTTTTCGGTTTTAAATTCTTCTAGAGATCCTTCTATTCATGTTGTTGGTTTTTTTTTTTTGTTTTTAAAAAATGGTTTCCATTCTTTTGTTTCCAGGTTTACAGAATATTTCACCAAAAACTGTGGTTTTGGGATCAAAATCAAACACTGTTAAAAATTCAACAAAGGTTAGTATCCTTGTTGTTGCCATTTAGAAATCTCTCTCTCTCTCTCCTCTCTTTCTCTCTTCTTTGCATGTGTTTCTCTCTCTCTGTCTGTCTCTCTCTCCTCCTCTGTCCATCTCTGTTTTTCTCTGTCTCTCCTCCTCTGGTCATCTCTCTCTCTCTCTCTCTCTCTCTTTCTCTCTCTCTCTCTCTCTCTCTCTCTCTCAACTTTTCTCAATCCATGTCACACTCACTGAAGCCCCTAAACATGTTCTGACTCATCATTAGATTTAAAAACATCAGTTAGAATATATTGAAAAAAAAACAAAAACAAATTTAGCATTAAAATCGTTTTGAAACAGAGAAATGCTTTGCTGTAGAGGAGTTGCACATGTACTGGTGCAGCTGCACACGAAAAACATTCTGGTGCATTGTGGACCCTGTGAAATGGACCCTTCTATGCTGCAGTTCATCATCATCATTGTTTTAACATCTGCTTTTCCATGCTTGCACAAGTTGGATGAAAGATGTTGAGACAGATTTTCTATGGTCAGTTGCCCTTCTTCTTGCTAATCCTCACCTGTTTCTAGACACACTAATATTTCCCTGTGGCCAGAAGTATTTCTCCTGGAAAATCGGGAACAAAAGACACTGTTTGTGTATGACAGGAAGATACAAACATATATCTGCACATGCATACACACACGTGGGGAGCTTCTTTCAGTTTCCATCTCTGAAATCCACTCACAGAGTTTTTGGTCTCCATGAACAAAACCTCATTTTGTTTTTTACAATGTCTTTTCCTCCTACTGCACTGAACTGTATTAATGCCTGGGGATATGTTAGAGGTTGGTGATAGGAAAGGCATGTAGATGCCAGATGGGGGTAAAAAAAAAGAAGAAACCGAAGGTAGGGGCACTTTGTAAGTTGCCTGAAGGAAATGGGTTGAAATGAGCAGCAACTCCGTCCACCCATTTTCTCTAGCTGCTGTCCTTTGGAGAGTTGTGAGGGTAGAGTCCTCACGTACCTCCTCCATTCGCTCCTATCAGAAGAAAATGTCACTTGGATTCCCAGGCTTGACCGACTGAGGCTTTGACTATTATCCAACCACCTCGTTCTTGGCTTACTCTTAGGCTTCCTATTGGTTGGCTCGGCTTGAAGAATCTGTCTTGCAATTCTTTCCTCTGACTTTCTAATCACTTGTTTGTTGTACTGAAGCTGTGACCTCTCAATACGGAGAAGTAGAGGCACCACACGGGGAGACTCCTTCATCTCTGGTCTATGCACCTTGTTGAATAACTTCACTACAGAAATCCTGCAGAGGAAACCCACTATGGTCGCTTATATTTGCGATTGTGCTTTTTGAGAAATAGACTGATGCAAGAGAAATAGTGGACTCTGTACTCTTCTCACAGACAACATCTCTGTGATATGATAAGACATGATAAGATATACTTAGCTTATGGAGTAAACAAGGTGGTGATAGGAAGGCCAACTTGATACGGAACCTTGACAGAAATGCTGTGAAACCCATCCAACATCTGTGAGCATTGCAGAAGATAGACGTCCCTAACGGCAACACTTTCTCTGTGTGGTATTTACACATACACACATGTACGCACATACACACACACACGTGCATGCACACATGCACTAGTTCAGGCGTGGCTGTTTGCTTATGAAGTTTACTTCCCAACTACATGGTTTCAGGTTCAGTCTCACTGCATGACAAATTGCACAAGTATCTGCTAATGTGTTACTATAGTCCTGGGCCAAGTAATGCCATATAAGGGAATTTCACAGATATAAATTGTAGAAGCTTGTCTCAGATGTGTGTGTGTGTGTGTGCGTGTGCGTGTGTGTGAAGTGTTTGGTGTTAGGAAGAGCATCCAGCTGTAAAAACCGTGCTAAAGGAGACTTAGTACCTGGTGCATCATTCTGACTCCTCTGGTCTTGTCAAATCGTCTGACCCATGCCAGAATGGTAAAATGGACGTTAAATGATGGTGAGGATGATAAGGCTATATGTGTGTATCTGTGTGTCTCAGAAGTTACCTGTGCATGACTTGGCATTGCAGGGTACCATTCAAACAAAATGGTAAACGGTATTTACTTATGTTGTCAACTTTATAACTTTCGAAGACCTCAGGAATAAATAATGTTCCTCACTTGAAAAACAGGTAAGTGTTGGTGACAGGGAGATCCTCTGGCTGGTCAAAATCTGCCTCAAATATGTCCCCTTTCAACCCGTGTTTATTTGGAAAAAAAAAGCAATGGTCACCCACCCACCTACCCACCCAGACAAACAGACAGTATCTCCATCCCCTACAGACAATTGGATTTCTCAGTGAAAGAAGGATTCATATCTTTCATTTTTTCTTTTTATTGGTCTCTGTTAATTGAACTGGTACCACCCTGGGGCACCACTTTCAAAGGTTTTAATCAGATCGACCTCAGTATTTAGTCTTGTTATTTGGCGAATATCTTGGTTTAGGGATTCAGATTCGGGTCTGTCGAAGGAGTTAGCTCCCCTTGTGGCGTTTATTTCACCTGTGTATTTGTGACAGTAAGCGCGCGCGCACGCTGGTCAACCCGAGGCCGTGGAGCAACAGGTTTGCCCAAGCTGGCTGCTCTGTGCTCGGTTGTGATTCTCTGACAGTTTCGTTGTTATTTTTTTCTTTCTTTTTTTCCTGCTTAGTACTTGCCTCCCTTCTCTAACTTCCATTAGTTCCAGTAGTCTGCAGTTGCTGTTGCTGTTGTTGTTTATATAAATGGGGATGTAATTCAGCTATAATGGACTCTACCACTGTGTGTATGTGATACTGAATGTTAGCCAAATTGGCAGATCCTCTTTGGATTTCAGAGAATAGATATCTTCAGGTTTCTCTTGTTGTTGTTTTGGCTCATTTATTATCCTACATGGATTTTTGTCGCATTGTAAGACTCTTTTTTTGAGGCTGCACACCAAACACATGCCACATTATAACACTCGTTAATCTTACGATATCTGTTGTTGCTGTTTTTGTTGTTGCTGTGTCACCTTGTCATCTTTTCCTATCTTTTATATAAAACATTTCAACCCTTTTGATATCAAATAAAACATTTGACCCCTTTTGATATCAACTTTACTAAGACTGTTCCTGATCCTAGGATACAAACATCATGTTATAAAATGATCTAAACGAAACCCTTGCATAAAAAAGTTCCAAACACAAGATTGATTATGACAAAGTTGTTGTATTAGATTCCTTATTATTTCCAAAATCAAATTGAAACAAAGGCAGATTATTCCAGTAGAAATATGGTAGGCTGATACTTATTTCAGCTCTGTTTGCAGCTTATATTTATCTCTTTAATCTTTTTAATACCAAGCTGTCTGAGAGTGTCCCTGGAACCATATTATAAACTTCCTGTTTTGAAGTGATCTTAATTAAAACCTTCCATCAAAACTTCATGTTGATTATGTTCCAAACACCAACTTATTAACGACAAAATTATTTCACCAAATTCTTCATTATTTTTAAAATTAATTAAAACTGTGGCAGTGTGTTTCAATATAGCTTTGTTAACAAAACGGTTAACAAACTCATTAATGAACACAATTATTTGTTTATAGAATATTTCTGTTTATTTGGAAGATTGATCTTTGATGTAGTTTGGCCTTTCTGTTCAGTTCTGTAACTTCTTTTCTGGATTTATATCCTTAGGTGTAATTAACCGTTGGGCTACAACTCTAAATGAAGCAGTTTCTATGTTGTTTCTTGATAATGCTAGAAATAGCTGCCTAATCTCTCTTAAATTCCTTCTTAGTATCTTAGGTCAAAGTGGAGGTGCATGGCTTAGTGGTTAGAGTGCTGGACTTACAATTGCAAGGTTGTGGTTTCAGTTCCCGGATTGGGTGGTATGTTGTGTTCTTGAGCAAAACTCTTTATTCCACATTGCTCCAGTTCACTCAGCTGGTGAAAGTGAGTGACCCTGTGATGGACTGTCATCCCATCCAGGGAGGAATATATATCCACCTGAGGCACTTGGAAACCCACCTTCTGCCCCTTTCAAAGTAATGGGGACTAACCATCTTAGTTAAAAGAAGGCCAAAAAATAGTAAAGTAGGGATGGTCATGGCTAGGATGTTTTTGATCACAGGTCTGCTGGATCAGTGCTGACCTGCATCTAAACAACAACAATCATTCAAGTTGACAACTTCAACATTGTCTCTTTTTTCTTCTACACTGTGTTTCTCTTGTAGAAGCCAGCAGCAATAACAACAACAGCAGCAGCGCCACCTTCGAGCCCCTTAACGACGTCCACAACGACGACGCCGACGACAATCACGACGACCACCAACACCACCTCCTCCATCACAAGTACTTCCAGTTACCGCACACTGCCCAACCCCCCCACAACACCCATTAATGTGGTTATGACCAGCGAGGGAGCGAAAGTATCGATCCTTGGCCAAATGGTTGCTGCTGCTCCTATTTATTCCACCCCTTCGACATCGTTGACGTCCCCTGGCCTGAGGTCACTGCTGGGTCCCAACACTGTAGCATTACCTCCTACCCCACCAAAAACACTTGAAAACAACCATTTAGTGTTGAATGAAGTGGTGTCTGCCAAAGGAAATAGGGTAAGTAAAGCTGGCTTATATCTCCCTCTTTACATTTATTTGACTGTCAGACACGGCATGGAGTATCAGCTACTCACCATCAAGTCCGGAGTTCAAATCTGTTCAATGCTCTTTCATTCTGTTTCTCAGCAAGTCACTTCATTTTACATTCTCTTTTCAGTTCACTTCTTGGCATTTCAGTACCTTGTTCAGTTCTCAGTATAAAGTACCCTGTTCAGTTCTCAGTATAAGGTACCCTGTTCAGTTCTTAGAATTAGGGTACCCTGTTCAGTTCTCAGTATTAGGGTACCCTGTTCAGTTTTTAGTATTAGGTTACCCTGTTCAGTTCTTAGTATTAGGGTGTACCCTGTTCAGTTCTTAGTATTAGGGTACCCTGTTCAGTTCTTAGTATTAGGGTACCCTGTTCAGTTGCACATACTTCTTCGTGCCTAGCAGAGTTTCTTGAGGCAGATTTTCTTTGGCCAGATGCCCTTCCTGTCACCAACCCTCCCGTTTCCAACCAAAGTGGTAATATTTCCTCGTGGCTGGACATGTTTTCATGGATGTCTGGAAATGTATGATGTTGCTTGTATGATTATGTAAACACACATATACATTAATATATATATATACACACACATATACATTAATATATATACATACACATACACACACATTAATATATATATATATATATATATATATATATATATATATATATATATATATATATATATGTATATATATTGTGTGTGTATGTGTATATTTATTTAATTTGCAAACAACAGGAAAAGTACTTGGCATATTAATTATTAGCAGCGGGAGCAGTATGAGTTCTGAAAAGCATTTTGTAAGATCTTACTTAGCATGCATATACTATTGAAAGCCATAAAACTGAGATATTTGTCTTGAGAAATGTTAAAAAGCACAGAAGTGTATCAGCAGCAGATGAAAAATATTGAGCAGCAGCAGTGGAATTGTTAGATCCAGATTTCTGCTTCTTTGAATATCATCAGTAGCAAGCACCCACTATCAAACACTTTTCACTTCTACTGATCTAGAAAAATAGTGATTAACAAATCCCTGATGTTGCAAACGACTGACAGGTTTTGGTAAATTCACTGTTAGCACCAGAAAACGCTTCTCATCTGCTGCTGATCCACTTCTCTGGCGTTTCAGCAGTCTATGGCTGAAGATTTCTTAAGACACCAGTAATTCGGCTGTTTACAGTGTATCTAATAAGTATATGCAATAGCATTTATTTTGTTTTGTTTTTGACGTGTAGCTACTCTTATCTTAGTTTTGCTTAGAATAGTCTTAGTTGGTGGCTGTTTGGTGCCATTGTTAATGTAGGGTAGGAACTAACCAAAAGACAAAAACTGACAGATATTGTGGTAACCATGATGTAAGGGACATAACTCTTCTACTTCCAGCACACACCACACTGGACACATCCTTACAGAGGCGGGAAGGCACATACACACATCACCCGGGGCAGACTCATACATACCAAGGTAAGATATATACGCACGCGCACACACACGCATGCATACACCTACATACATCACCTGGGGTGACTCATACATATTAAAGCAAGATACACTAACACACCATAGGGGAGACATGCATAGATAAGAGTTGCACATACATACACTACAGGAGAGACATATATACACACACACATATATTCAAATGAGATATATACAAGAGATTTATATATATACACAGGTGAGATATGAACACACACACACACACACACACACCTCTATAATGAAGAGGAGAGATAGAAATATATATTATATACAAGTACCAGTTATACAATGGGTTTTTCCACTATTTTTGTGTTCTACTTTCAGGGCCATTCAGTGACATCACCACAAGTTGTTGTTCCTCTTTGTTGTTGTAAGATAAATGGTGTCACATTTAAAAAACTACCTGCAGTCACGTATTGTCAAGCCTTAGATTCCATTGATGGCAAGGTACGTTCGGTTGCTTTGTTCCATTCCTCTCTCTCTCTCTTTTTTTTTGTTTCTATCTTTGTCTTTCTTCGTCATTTGCTTTGTCTATCTGTGTGTGTGTGAATGTGTATACTAATTGATGGAACTCCATGTATATTTGTGTGTATCTACATTATATGTGTGGATGTGCACGTTTGTATATGCACACATTAGTAAATATAAATATATATGTTTGGAAGTTTATGTGAATGTATATATATATATGTGTGTGTGCATATATATATATATATATATATATA
>NC_069001.1:38846535-38850638 GCF_001194135.2 Octopus bimaculoides
CACCATTTTGAGCGTGGCCGTTGCCAGTACCGCCTGACTGGCTCCTGTAGGATTTTCGAGCGAGATCGTTGCCAGTGCCCCAGGACTGGCTTGTGCGGGTGGCACATAAAAGACACCATTTCGAGCGTGGCCGTTTTCGTGCGGGTGACACGTAAAAGCACCCACTACACTCTCTGAGTGGTTGGCGTTAGGAAGGGCATCCAGCTGTAGAAACTCTGCCAAATCAGACTGGAGCCTGGTGTTGCCATCCGGTTTCACCAGTCCTCAGTCAAATCGTCCAACCCATGCTAGCATGGAAAGCGGACGTTAAACGATGATGATGATGATGATGATGATATATATACATATATATATGTAGATAGATAGATAGATAGATAGATAGATACACACAGCCATTAATTTAGGCATGTTTCTTCATTCTTTTTTTCTCTCCTTGTTTCTTTCTGTGTTCCTTTCTGTGGAAGAGCGTAGGCTCGAAATGTTAAAGACTTTCTCTATTCCCGAGCGTTAAACTAATACACCTGTTTGTTGTCTACACCACCTGTCTTTTTCTTTTGTTTTTTTTTGTGAATTCTCCCTATATATAGTCATACATAGTTAAACTTTGTGTATGTGGTTTCCTATGTACATGTGTGTGTGTGTATTTGTGTACCTGTATATTTACCTATGTACATTTTCCTGTGTGTGATGTATCACCCTGTAGCTCATATGTTCGTTAATTGCAGGTGATGGGTTGCTGTAACAAGGTGACCAACAGTCTGTTAGTACGGCCAGCCATCAAGATCCCGTTCATGGCAGTTTGTGAGTTCCACCGACAGTCTCTCAAACAACACCAGTGTTGTCCTGGCTGTGGACATTTCTGTATGCAGGTAAGCTCTCCGCCTTATTTCACAATCTACAGGGTAGACTGAGCTGCTAAACATAGCAGCCAAATCACCTCTTCCCCACCCTTATTCTCTTAAAACTAATGAAAGGAACACCAATCAAGGCATGGGTTGCCTTCTAGCAGCGGGGGCTTTTGGAGAGATTGCTTATTATTATTATTATGAATGGGACCCACAGTATTTAAGTGATAACTTCACAGACAAGATTTATTTCTGTACAGATGCTGACACATCAACACCCAACAATACCATTAACAACAACAACAACAACAACAACAACAAAAGTTTTAATAACAACAAACCAACAGCATAATCATCATCATCACCAACAACAACAACATTAATGCCAACAATAACAACACTCTTAACACGATTGTTTTCCTTTCGCTCAGGGACGCTTCTACCAGTGTCGGAAACAAGGTGGCTCTACTATTCACAATTTCCACAAACAGTGTCAGCTGTTCCTTGACAACAAATCTTACTGTCCCCATTGTGGAGAAGAGTCGTCACAGTATGAAGTGATGTTAACTCTTAACGAACCGAGAATCATTAGTACGATAGAAGAGAAAACAGTTACTCAGCTGGAGCCATCGTTACCAAAGTAAGTATTAGATTCTTCTTCTTCTTGTTTCAACATCATTGCCTGCTTCGTACCCACACACATGCACACATTCATGTGTGTGTGTGTGTGTGTGCATCATCATCATTTGACATCTGTTTTCCAGGCTGGCATGGGTTGGACAGTTTGACCAGAGCTGGGGAGCTGCACCATATTCTAGTCTGATTTGGCTTGGTCCCTACAGCTGGATGCTCTCCCTAATGCCAGCCACTTTGCAGTGTGTGCTTTTAACGTGGCACTTCACGAGTGCTGTTATTCGACACCAGCATAAGTGTTTTTTTATGTGGCACCAGCACAACTCTTGCAGTCCAATCCTCTGCACCAGGGGGAGTGGCTTTAACACCTCTTCTGTGGAGGATGGGTCTTCTTGAGACAGACACACACACACATACACACAAAATCCATGTTATGTTTTCATTGCTATATGTGTGGAGTTTATGCTGATGTGATATCTCAATGTGTGTGATAAATGATATGATATAAATATTGATTTGTCAGTTTTGTCATCACCATACTTCTCATTACATGTCAGTATCTAGATTAATATCCATTCCATACTGCTGCTGTATAATCACACTTTCATTGCTATACCTGTGGTTATATTTTCTCCCCTTCACAGATCAAGGGCGAAATTGTCAATTCATTTAAAAACTTACAAAGCTCAAGAGAAGAAGTCTTGTAAGTTAGCAAGTGTGGAGGAAGGAGAAAAGAAGGTTACATTTGAACCGTCAGCATCTTCATCACCAACTGTATTCACCTCAGGTAATCTTTACAGCCAAACATCATCCATTTGTGTTTCATTTGATTTTGAAAAAGAAAAACATTAAAAAAAAATCAAAGTTTTGAAGGGGTTTTAGTAAAATACCCAGTTTTTATTCACTAGTAACCTGATTGGTTGTCTATTTTTAGTATTTTTATCTTCTTTTTCTTCATGTGTTGTTCATTACCCCTTAAATGGGAATCCAGTAGGGATTGTATTTAGACTATTTCTGCTATACCAGGAACACAGCACGAGAGGGTTAAGCGGTTGTTCTGTTATGTTACATTATCTTCCTTATATTTCATTGCAGTGCCCTGCATCACTAATTATCTCCGTATAGAATTTCTATACCACCAAATATCTCCCTCTCCTATCATATATTACTTTATATTGAGGTGATGATATCTATTCAATATCTCACGTACTTTATTCAATTGTTTTCAGCTGGAATTCCCAAAGGCAAAGACAGAGAAATTTTAGAAAAATGTTTTTCTATTTTGGAACAAGAAAGGTGAGGTTTTGCTGTCGTTACTTTGCTTCACTAAGGGGCCTGTCCCTTGTAAAGACCCTCCTACCCAACTACTGGCATTATTTAATGGTCCTTAGGTATCTTTAACTGAATTCTCCCTGATTTTTGCAAGAATACGAGCCCTAGGGTAGGTGGGGAAGTGCATGCTAGGGGACGAGGGGATTACTATGAGAGGGGAGGCAGAGCAGATTCCTGTAGAGGGAACTCACACACACACACACAAATTAAATGAAGTTGAAAATGCATAGAGGGTGTACATATATAATTGTTTGATTTTATTATGGCTTCATATTTATTAATACCTCACCATGTGATATAAAATATCCATGGTGATGATGATGATGATGATGATGATGATGATATTGTCTTAAACCTGCCTCTCTAATCCTTCCAATGTTCTCTTTTACCGTTTCAGACCTAAAAAGTACCGAACTTTACCGAAATCTTTGTATAATCCATGTAAAGAAGGTGATCTAGCCAAAGTTATTTATATGTTAGGTAAGTGTACTTGTGTGCCTTTGGGGGTTTGGCTGGTCAAGGGCTACGTGTGTGGGGGGTGAGGGTGATTGTAGTGATGGTGTGAGAGGGGGAGGGAGGGTGGATAAGATTCAGTGTTTGGAGTAAAGTTATTGATTTTCTTTTATATCCCAATTGATGCACCCAGATTATCATAAAAGACGTTTGTCCAGGGTGCCATGCAGTGAGATCAAACCCACACCCTTTGTGCTTACAAAGCAAGGTGTTCTCCACTCGGCCATAACTGATGTGAATGAAATATTGTTTTATCATATTGCTTTGATGTTAAACGAGGATGTAATTGTTGTGGTTTTGTTTGTTTTGTGTAGTTGATGGAGCTGATCCCAACAAGAGAGATCCAGACAATGATGACCAGACAGCTGTCCATGCTGCAGCAATTAATGGTCATCTTGCTATCATACATGTGCTCATTCAAGTAAGAACATGTTTATTGTTGTTGTTGTTGTTGCTATTAAGGCAGCGAGCTGGCAGAATCGTTAGCACACCAGGCGAAATGCTTAGCAGTATTTTGTCTGCCGCTACGTTCTGAGTTCAAATTCCACCAAAGTCAACTTTGCCTTTCATCCTTTTGGGGTTGATAAATTAAGTACCAGTTATGCACTGGGGTTGATGTAACCAACTAACCCCCTCCTCCCAGATTTTGAGGCCTTGTGCCTTTAGTAGAAAGGATTATTATTATTATTATATTTTAAGGTATCAAGCTGGCAGAATCATTAGCATGCCAGACAGATTAAATGTTTAACGACATTAGTTCAAATTCAACCAAGGTCACCT
>NC_069001.1:38851520-38865244 GCF_001194135.2 Octopus bimaculoides
TTTCTATTTACCCCATCCATGTGTTTCCATCCCTGTAACTTAGCAGTACAAGGCTTACAAAGAATATGTCCTGGGGTCGATTTGTTCGACTAAAACCCTTCAAGGCAGTGCTCCAGCATGGCCACAGTCAAATGACTGAAACAAGTAAAAGAGTAAAAGAATATATATGCATATGTATATACATTTATATATGTTTGTGTGTGTGTATATATATATATATATATATATATATATATGTGTGTGTGTGTGTGTATATGTATATACATAGACGCACACACACACACATACACTCCTATGTTTCTATATTGTTGTTCCATTTGGTGTGTTTCTTGTTGCAGGGTGAAGATGGTATGACTTGTCTGCACATGGCTGCCAAAGGAGGCTACATTGATCTCATGGAGTTTCTCTTGTCTACGCGGAAAGCCGACGTCAATGTCCAGGTAAGTGGACTCACTCTTGGAGTGACTGGATTCTCAACTATAATAAGGGACAGAGTGAGGGGGGTGAAAGAAGGAAGGGTGGGAGGGGAATAGTATCCCCTGATCATGGGGGAGGTATTAGTGTCCCTACAAGTGGAAGAAGAGGAAGAGGAGAGGAATGAGTGCCTCTACTTGTGTAGAAAGAGAAGGAGGAAGAGGAGTGTTAGTGGCCCCTGTTTCTTGCAAATGCTCCTTCCAGGCTGTTATGGTTGCAGTCCTAGATGTTGTGATGTTCAAGTTGTATCAACCCTTTTCCCTCATCTCTTTCACTCCCTAAATAAACCACTCAGACTCCCTAATCTGCTGAAATCCCTCAATGGTTTGAAAACAGGAGACCCTTTCTAGAACTCAACCATATCAGTTGTTCCGGTGTATCTACTTACTGTCCCCTACAAACTGGTTTGGTTATCACTTGTGGGGTTGGGCTCAGAAGGTAAACAGGGAAGGGAATTTCATTTAGTACTTTTTGTGAAAATTAATTACATTATTTCACGTGATACGAGGGCAATTTGGCTCCTATTTCTAGCATTTCAAACCCCTTTCTTTTACAGTAATGTTGACTTCTTGACCAAAATACAAGTTATGATTTTCAGCTGTAAACTTTCTGTCAAACCTCAACTTAATCAATCAATAATTAATTGTTTTTTCTTAATTAATTGTGTTTAAAGGATGATGGTGGTTGGACCCCAATTATTTGGGCAGCAGAGCACCGAAATGTTGAAAGTGCCAAGTTCCTTATTCAGCGTGGGGCTGATCCCACATTAAAGGATAATGTAAGTTTTTTAAAATGGCTTCTTTTGGGGGTTTTTGTGGGAATTGTTTAACTGTTTTCACACTGTAGGAGGTCTTATCTACACCCTGTAGATAGATGCGTGTGTAGTATGTAACATAGAACTGTGTTATACACACTGGTAAATAAGTATGTATATAACAAAGAATAGTGTTATATACACTGGCAGGTGTGTATATATAACATTGTGCACACTGGTAGATGCATGTATGTAATATGAAATTAATTTATACAGATTAGTTGTGTGTATAAAAAAGAATTGTTATACACACTGGTAATTATGTGTGTATGACAAATCTATGTTGTACCCACTTGTAGATATGTATGTATAAAACGGATCTGTCATACACATTAGTGGAAGTGTGTATGTAACATATTGTTATATACTCTTGTGGATGTCTGTATATAACACAGAACTGTGATATACACATATATCATAAAACTGATTTATACATGTATAGATGTTTGCACGTAGCATAGAACTGTTGTAGTTGTGTGTATATATACATTACAGTCTTTTATTATCAGCCTCTATGTATGTACACAGTTATTGACCCTCTGGGGGTCAGTACAGTTACAATAGAAGAATTTATTAAGAACACTTGTTTAGAAGATAGACAAAACAGTTACCATTACACCTTAATTGATGATGATGATGATGATGATGATGACTGTTTTTTGTTTCCAGGAAGAGAACACGGGGCTACATTGGGCTGCGTTCTCAGGAAGTGTTGAGATTGCAGAATTATTTTTGGATTACGGCTGTGAACTAGAATCTCCAAATGAACACGGAGATCGGCCCCTGTAAGTAGTATTTCCTAACCATCTTGTAGCCAGGTGGACACAACCATCTGGCGTTTCTGTTACCTGTCCTCCCATTCCAATTAACCCCGTTCATCCTTCAACATACTCTCCTTTCCCAGTCCTTATTTCCTTTTTCCCAAATTCTCTTGATTCTCACATATTACTACAATGGCAGTCTTGTGGAGGGTTTTACCCAATGCAATCGCTTCTGGCTTCTATTTTCAGATTCCATTCATCGAGTGAAGTCACAAGTCACTTTGATTACCAATTCTCTCTCTCAAGACTTTTCACTTTCTCTTTCTTCACTTCATCTTCCCTGTGATTTTCTTTGTTATCTCCCCTTGTACCAGTTTTTTTTCTTAATTCTCTTCGATTCCAATTGATGAACCACAATGTTTAGTGTTGTTGTTAGTTACAAGTTGTCTGAAGACCACTCACTGGGTCCTTGTATATCTGATGGAGTCAATGTAATCAACTTGCTTTGTGTCAAAATTATTATTATTATTATTATGTGTTTCCAGAGCGATGTTCCTGTTTTCACCTTAAACGTTTTCTTTATTCCTTGCAGACATATATCAGTTAGACAAGACAATTATGAATGTGTTGTGTAAGTAGAAACATTTTTCCTTCCTCTTTCTTAATTATTCATCTTCCTCTGCTGCAATGTGTGGACCAACTTTAACTATGTGGGGGTCTTCTAGTGTGAGTGTCCTAAAGGGTGTCACTGGCAGAATGTGTACTTTGGTAAATAGGGGGCACACTGATGTGTGTATTGTTGCTGTGTGAAGCCCTCCATGATATGTTCTGAGCTGACAGACCCTAATTTGTAGTGTCTCTATGTTATTGCAGGGTGGGAGCGACTTTTTTTTTAATTCCAAACTCTTAATTCTAGATAAAGAAATATGACACAAGAGAACCTGAAGAACTATCCTTTGGGTCAGGGTTATCATCATCATCATCATCATCATCATCAGCAGCAGCAGCAGCATAATTTAATGTCTGTTTTTGCCATGCTAGCATGGGTTTGCTAATTCATTATGAATGGACAGGCCACAGGGCTGCCCTCTGTTTTGGCATGGTTTGCAGCTGGATACCCTTCCTAATACCAATCGCTTCTCTAAATGTACTGGGTGCTTTCTTTCAAGGCATCAGCTCTAGCAAGGTCACCAAGTACCCGTAAGACAAGGTAGGTCCCTCATCTGGATGGGTTAGGAAGTATTGGGGAACACTAAATCATGAGAGAGGGACAAGAGCAAGTGTTTTACTCCAGAGCTAAATGAAGATATGGCTTCTCCACCTGGAAAGAGTGACAGAGAGAGATGTGAGGTGAAGGTACAAAAAGGATTTGTTAATAAACAACAACAACATGGCTGTATTTCTTTCCCAGTAAGAAGTTGGCTGAAGTCAAAGCTGCTCCCCCACCCATATTTTGACCCAGGGTTAAATAAACCCTGAAATATTGCAACAGTGTTTTTTAAATAAATCTACCTTTTATATAAAACTGTGTAATATAATAATAATAATAATAATAATATAATAATAATAATAATAATAATAATAATAATAATAATGATGATGATGATGCTAAATGATTGTTGTATTCCCAACAGGTTGTGTCTCTTACGTGGGGCTGACATTAGTGCTCGCAACAACATCAACCAATTACCATCAGACGTAAGTTACGTTATTATCTTTCATTCTTTCCTTCCTTCCTTTCTTCCTTCCTTCCTTCCTTCCTACTTCCACATTGCAACAAACTTAATACAGTAAACATTACAATAGAGAGACACCTCTTTGCATTTTAACCCTTTTGTTACCATATTTCTTTTGAAATACTCTGCCTTTTAACAATTAGAGAATTTAGTAAAATAGCTTTTGTCAGTAAAAAGACAATGTTTGGAACATAAATTGAGTTTTAACAAAAGAATTTGATTTAGATCACTCTGAAGTAGGAAGTTGTATTACAGAACCACGGATGGTTTCAGGCTGGTTGGTATGAGAAGGGCTGAAATTAGCACTCACACACACACACATCCTGTATGTTTAATGAGTGTATAATTTGTTTTGCTGTGTAAATGGGAGTGGGGCTGGAAGAGGTGTCGCAGTTTGTGAGGAAGATTTCTCAGTAGTTTCATCTCATTAAGGACTCAACAAGTAACATTAAATAGTGTGTCCATGCTGTGACAATATATTGGTTACACAAGGACTATTTCATACATTTCTCATCTTAAATGCTTATGGCCCCTGCCCTCAACCCTTGGACTTTTGAGGTAATGGTTTTTTCAGTCCGTCCACCCTCTTCCTTCCTCACTGTAACAATGGTTTCCACAATTGATGATCTTTTACTCATGTTGTTGCTTGTAGTGTTGTCTGGACCAGAAAAGTAATGTGTGGATGGCACTGAACGTAAACAAGGAGCTGAGAGATTTGGCCTCAAAGAGACTTGAAAGATCCGAAAAACTTGTCCACAGGTAAACTGGCATTTTTTATAATGTTTGATGCTGTTGTTGTTGTTATGTAGCAGGTCAGCCCTGATTCAGCAGATGTGTGTTCTAAGTGGTTCCATTCATGGCCATCTTATCTTTTATTCAGGCATTGTCTATCTAGGACTACATTATCTCTACAGGAGAGATGATTGTACTGTGTGTGTGTGTGTGCGTGTATGTGAATTTCTTTAACCAGAGATTTATGTATAAGTTGTGGTAATAATAATAATAACAATCCTTCCTACTATAGGCACGGGGCCTGAAATTATGTGGGACAGGGCTAGTCAATTACATAGACCCCAGTGCTCCACTGGTACTTACTTTATTGACCCCGAAAGGATGAGTGGCAAAGTTGACCTTGGCAGAATTAGAACTCAAAATGTACAGACAGACAAAATGCTGCTTAGCATTTTGCCTGGCGTGCTAACGATTCTCCCAGCTTGCTGCCTAATAATGATGATAATAATCGTAATAATGATAATGGTATTTATAGAGCAGGTGTTGTGTGATGAATTAAAAATATAAGGGGTGTTGATAACAGGTAGAGTACCCTCCCTCACTAATCACCTTCTATTATTGTGTTTAATTAGTCTATTGTAATTAAAAATTTTATTATTGTTTTTAATTAGTCTGTTGTAATTGACGATGTGTTTTTGTTACTGACTTTACAGAGATATCTCGTTTGGCCGTGAAAACTTCCCTATTAACAGTATCAATGCCATCGATGATGAAGGACCACCCCTAGATTTCCAATATGTCACCCAGAGTGTCGAAACCACTCCTCTCAATATCAACAGGGTAATTTCTAGCTTGCAGGTGAGTATCCCTCATCCTCCTCTCTTTCTCTCTCTGACAACAACGATTGTTAACTGAGACAGTCTTTATATATTCACTGTACAATACTGCAGATGTGTGTGTGTGTGTGTGTATATATAAAGAAGAAAAGGAAATACTTCCTCCAGTAGACAAATGTAAAGCGTTTGGTGTTAGGAATGGCATTGAGCCATAGAGATGATGCAGGGCAGTGCAACCCATGCCACCAGGACATTGAATGATGATGATGATGATAATGGCACACTGATATGTACACACACACACACACACACATCAATCAATCTATTCCACTCCCACCCCTTTCTTTGTGTGTGTGTGTGTGTGTGCTATATTTAATTAAAATGTCAAGGTTGTCTCCCTTATCAAAGGTAATGAATTATTCTGCTCCACGCTACTTAGGATGTGACTAGTTTACAATTTATATAGTTTCACATATTCATACACACGTGTATGCCCACAAATAAATATGTATGTACATACACACACTGTGTAATATTAAACCACTCACATATTTATATTTTAATGTATGTTTAAGGATCAGAATACATGTCTTTGGGTGCTACTAATAGTTTCATGTGTCTGAAAATCTAAACAAGTTCTTCAGGCGCAGACCAGTCTTTGTGCCGAGAAATTCTTAGTTCAGCACGAAAAGTAGTGTGCATGTGAAGCTATTAGTAGCACCCAAAGGCATGTACTGTGACCCTTAAACAGAAATATTTGACTCTCACCAGATGGAGTACTTTCTTTGTTGAATTATACCATGAACCAATGCATTACATGTATATATATATATATATACATACATACATACACACACACACACACGTTCTCACCTTCCCTTCTTAATGCAAGTAGCTATGTGACTTCTCGTTATAATAATGTGTGGTTGTTTCTTACACCTGTAGGTATATATCTACAAGTGGACACACACCTGTGATGTTTTGAAATAGTTTCCATGACAATAATTATTTGTTCAACACTGCACAATGTTGTTGTTGTTTGTTCGTTTCTGAAGATTTTCTGTTATTTCTTTCTTTCAGAGTTGCAACTGTCAGGACAGTTGTGCTTCTATGTTATGTGTGTGCAGCAGGAACAGCGTCCAATGCTGGTACGACCAGGTGAGAACATACCTTGCACTGATTACCTCTTGCTGCTTTCTATTAATGGCGCCAACCTAATTAGTCTGGTTTACTTGTCATTCATTTGTTTATCTTTTTGTTTCAATCCTTGGAATATGGCCATGCTGGGGCACTGCCTCGAAGGCTTTTTACTCAGATTGACTCTAATCTCATACTTATTGTATCAGTCGTCTGAAGCTGAACTGCTAAACTATAGGGATGTAAACAAACCAACACTGGTTGTCAAGTTGTGGTGGGGAACAAATGCACACACACACATATATATACACGATGGGCTTCTACACAGTTTTCGTCTACCAAATTCACTGAAAAAGCTTTGGTTGAGCTGGGATATCGTAGAAACATACTTGCCCAAGATGCTTGTGCAGTGGGATTGAACTCCCACAACCATACAGCTGCATTTAGTACTCTGTATTATGTCAGTTTCACACTGAACGTCTCCCCATTTCTCGTATTTGTTAACCCCCCCCCCCCCAGCACCAGTTATCGTTCACTACCCCAATATGTTCAGATAAGGGGTACAGCTCTGTACCCTACGCACTTATTTTAGCAACATACCTCTCTACTGGGTGGTTGGCATATTATTTACCCCTCCTTCTTCTTCCTACAAATACCTGATGCCTAGGGACCAACTTAATATGTACCCCTACCCATCCCACAAATCTACTGACCCCTTCATGTTTCCTCCATTTTCTGTTTCAGATGGGTCGCCTTGCCCAAGAATTCAACCAACTGGAGCCTCCCTATATTTTTGAGTGCAATAGAAATTGCCGCTGTTGGACCACATGTAACAACCGGGTCGTGCAAAATGGCATTGTGTAAGTCACGGAACTCCTTTCATAATCACGTTTTGTAAACCAGAACTCCTTTGACAATGACTTTATTTCAGCGCCCCACCCCTGAATCAACACCTGTCTATTCTCACCTGCCACACAGGTCTCTTTCTCTCTCAGTACCAGTAATATATGTTATATTATTTTCTTCCAGATGTCGTCTGCAACTATTCAAAACCAAAGGACGAGGTTGGGGTGTGAAGACCTTACGTGACATCCCTCAGGGTGTCTTCATTTGCGAGTGAGTTGATCCTTCATTCTCATGGCTTGCAGCCTCTCCTTTCTCTCTCTATGTCCGTCTTTCGTCTCATGTTACCATAACACCATTGGTCAGACCTGTCTCCCAAGTCTGCCACATTCCCCCTCACCTTCTACTGTCCACAATCCACTGATCACCCTCTACTGCCCATTACAGTCCTCCACTCTTTCTGTTTCAGGTACATTGGAGAGTTGATCTCAGATTCAGAAGCTGATCGTAGAGAAGATGACTCTTATCTTTTTGATCTGGATAATAAGGTAACTTCATCACACACACACACACGTATGTTTATATTTTGCTGGTTCTGTCTTGTAGTAGTGTTGCTGTGGTTGAGGTTGTGTCATGATTTGATCAACCACCATAGAAACCCAGTTGCTTCTTACTGTGGCTCAAAACTGTCCCCAGATCAAATGGATCAGTGACTAAACGCATTCCAGCCATGACCATTCTGTCTTTTTGTAGATATATGACTATATTGACCAAAGTATGGTGATAAGAGTATGCTGGGTTTAGCAGGATGAGTGAATGAATGTTCTTTGATTGAATTGAAGGTGGCTGGATCTTTTAGGTATAAGGCTCAAGTGTGCTGTGCCCTTTGGGCTGCTGGGAAGTGGTAAGGGTGGGTACCAGTGCGTCAGATGTTGGTAGGAATTTTAAGGATACGTTTTAAGCCAGTTTAATCAACCCCAGACTAGTGACGACGCTTATCATTGTTTGCACGACTTTTTATTGCAGGATATTTCTGTTTAAATGCACGTATTTGTACTTCATGATGTCTTCTTGTGTATTTCAATTATAATTAGTGAAATCTTGTTTCTAATTAGTATTGTGATTAATTTACACTCCCTTACCGACTCCTTTCTCTCTCTGCAGGATGGTGAGACATATTGTATCGATGCCCGTCGCTATGGTAACATCAGCCGTTTTATCAATCATCTATGTGAACCGAATGTGATCCCTGTTAAGGTATTTGTTGATCACCAAGACATGCGCTTTCCACGGATCTGTTTCTTTGCATCCCGAGACATCAAAGCCGGAGAAGAAATGGGGTAGGTACCAAGATTCACTCTTCTCTTTCTGACCATATTATAAATTTTCTTGAATAAGTTGCACTATTTTATAATACTTGCTTTAAACTGAAAAGACTGAGATTTGACTTATTAAACAGGACAAAACTAAAACTATGTAAGGCAAAATATTTTATACCAAAATTTAATATTAAATTAAGGGTGCAACTTATATACAAGTAAATACAGTGTGTGTGTGTGTATGTATATATACACACACATTCATAAATACAGGTGATGCTAATGTTGCAATCTATGATTTAGACCATGCGTGTTGCCATCTTCAGAGACCAGTTAAAGCAGAGTTGTGTCAGTTATTAGTTTTTCATAAGTAAAGTGGGACAGTTTAACCTTTTAGCATTTAAACTGGCCATATCCAGACCAAATATTCTTTTATGTTCAAACTGTCAAAATCTGGCCTCTCACACCTGCCCTACAATGTCATTCTAAAAACAAAACAATCACATCATTTAAATCTCGAAGCTATGAGATAATGTATGATGAATTCAAATCAATGTGAATTAATAAGTATCAAAGTTGGTAATCTATTGAAGAAGTTACTGGAAGATATGGCAGTGTTGTAGAGAGCTACATCTCTATTCAAACAGAAATTTAGACGGTATCTGCAGGTATTTCTAATTGGTGTGGTTCGTTTCTGACTATTTTAGATGCAAAGTGAAACACCATCACGAGGATTGGTGCATCATGTCCCAACTTTCATACAGGAAACTTGTCTGAGTTATCTCCCTTCAGTATGTAGCTGATGTCGACTTTACTCCACTGGATCTCTGCAATAACAAGTGAGCGAGATGTTTGGAGATATGCTGTGCTTGAGAAGACCCAGCAAGTCAAGTGAGATCATAGCAGTGACTGATGCCAGTTTAAAAGTAACCGTTGGATAATATGCTGTGCTTGAGAAGACTTGTTGAGTGGCACATTGAAAGCACCCACTACCCTCTTGGGGTAGTTGGTGGTAGGAAGGGCATCCAGCTGTAGAAACCTTGCCAAATCAGATTGGGAGCTTGGTGCAGCTTCCTGTTCAGTCCATTGCAGGATGAATGCCTCAACATGTTGCATGTTCTCTCCACCAATCATGGTCGGATGTGGAGGCCATTAATTGTTTAGTTTGAGTTCATGCTTGTTTGATGAGCTGAGTCTGGCACCCTGGCTTCATGTGTGTATATATAATATATATATGTATGTGTGATACCTCTTTAAGTACTCTGTAAATTAGAATCTGGCTAACAAAATGGTCGACATGTTTAGGTTATTGTTTATTTCTTGAGACAGGAACAGTTTATATAAATCCAAAGATGATTGCTAATTAGTTTTAGTGTATTGATCACAAAATATATCAAGATGAAAGAAGGCGTATAATGAATACAGAACATTGATGATACATCTTTATTCTTGATATTTTTACTAAGCATGTGCCACAGGTGTATGTCTGTATGTATGGTGCGTTTCTCATGTGTCTCGTAATTTGTTTCAGCTTCGACTACGGTGAGAAGTTCTGGGTGATCAAGTGGAAACAGTTTACCTGTGCGTGTGGTTCGCCTAAATGTAAGTACTCTGCTGATACCATCCGACAGACGTTGGAGGAGTACCGTCTACGACACGGGGAAGACGACACTCCACAGGAGTCATGAAACAATCTCAGTTGACCGGGCAGACAGCTGTGTGGACAATTATATATATATAGCAGTTATGATGGTGATGACGAAGACGACTTGAAGATGATTACGATGACAGTGGTGATGATCATGATGTTAATTGGTAAAACTAAATCTCTTGACCAAAATAATGGAACAAAATGTAAAAATTTAAATGGAATTAAGACGATTTTGAAAAATGTGAAACGTTGAAATGATTCTTTTCGACAGAATGTGAGCTCTGTGTTAATGTTTTGGTGTTGCTGTCTCCAGAGCTGGGGCAGTGTGGTCTCACATCTTTCAATGTTGGATTGCTTGTTGAGAGAGAGAGAGAACAGCAGGAGCAATGGGGGCAGAAGGATTATGTAGGATTAAATACCTGCACAAAACACGTTTGTCCTAAATGTGTGTGTGTATATATGTATATATATATATATACACACACATACATACACAATTATCAAAATTTATATAATTGCATTTGTGTATGCATGCATGTGTATGTGTGTGTGTATATATATATATATATATATACACACACACACATAAATATACAATCCACTCACTCCTCAGTTGTGTGTGTATGTATATATGTATGTGTGTATATATATATATATATATATATATATATATACGCATGAAAATTTTTACTGTCAACCTTTTTACTTTTCTTTTCTGACATTTGAAATTCCAATATTTTCTATCAAAACAATCACCACCACTACTACTTCATTAATACCCCCTATTCTACCACCACCACTACTCCTCCTCCTATCATCATCAACACTACTCTTTTGATGCCAACCATTGGTGACCACCCCTACTGCTTCTATGATTCAAACTTTCCTGTTTCAAAGTGATCTAAATTAAATCCTTCCATCAAAATCTCATATTAATTTATGTTCCAAACTCCAGCTTAAATAACGACAAAATTATTTTAATAAATTCATTATTTTCAAAATTCATTGAAACAAAGACTGTTTTCCGACAGAAAAAAATGTAACTAAAGTGTTGTTTGTGGTCAGTTGGTCAATCATCAAATTGTGTTGAGATAAAGGTTGGAGTTTGTTGTTTCACATTTCTGCACTTGACCACAACAGGCCTCTGTCTGTTCTGGTTAAACTTTGTTCTAATTGGTCATTGAATGTGTGTGTGTGAGTGTGTTATGGTCAACAAACCTGGCAGGAGAAACAGATTGACCAAAACTGCCAAAAATCTGTTTAATTTGTCTTTTTTGCCCCCCCCCCCTATTTTATTGAAATTGAGTGTGAGTGGTACCTTGAATGTGAGTGTAAGCATTAATGTAAATAATTAGTGAACTCATTCATAGCTTGAGTGAGAGAGAGACGTGTGTGTGTGTGTGCATTTGGCAAACGAATGCAAGAACTTTTTTATGTTTCTCATCATCCCACCCTCACCCCGTCCCCTACGCAGACAGTAGCAGGAATCTGGATTTTGGTGAATGCTTCAGTGACAGTTGTATGGGTGGTGGTTGATGACAGCTGATGTATGAGGCTGCAGTTTAGGACTTTTGTTTTAATTGGATTGGGAAGAGGTGGGAGGGAGGGAAATATTTTAACAAACCCCTAAAACAGTTGATGTATGAGACCCCCCCCCCCTCGCAAACCAAAGGAACTTAATGGATTGTCAAGTATTTTTGTTGAAAGAGAATCAGTTCTAACTGGAGGAGGGTAGATCCAGCTTCATTCCATCGAGGGCGGACACTGCTCCACTCCATTGAGGGTAGTCACTGCTCCATTTTGTTGAGGGTAGACTTAACCCCATCTCCATCCTGCAAGTGCTGAACACCCACATCCCACCAACTCTTATTCTCCAAAACATCCTGAAACATTTTCAAGAATTTCTGATGACTTGACACTTATTAACATTTCAGAAATTCCATTTTAATGTAGAATATTTCCAATAACCAATAAAATTATTATAATTGACCCATAATTTAAAATGTAACCAACTTTGGAGTAAGAATATGGTAGATACCATATCATCCACTTCAGGAACTTTGATGCCAATGTAGACTGTTGACTTTTCTCAGCAAATAGAAGTTGTCTGTGGCTCTCACAAGACAACCTTCTGTTATCATGTCTACACTCAGTTTAAATCCTACCAAAAATATATGTTCCTTAATTGGTGTATTAATTAGGGCTCATTAAATTGACCCCACTTAGCCCTCATTTAAGAAATTCTGATGAAGACAACCAACTGATTGATCATGGTTTCATGTTGAAGTCACCTCCATGCACACACATGGGTTGTGTGGTAGGTGTGAGAGGCCTATCTGGTCAGTTTGACCAAAGTTTGAGAGAAAACGGCCTGCAGCAAGGGACTGGGGCTCTGAGCCCCTTCTCTCCCATTGTCTTACATGTAATCCAGCTAAATCCCTCTGAAATCATACCCTGCTCTCCTTCACAAAGGAAAGGATATGTTATTAATGTAGTTGTAAATGGGACGGCCATGACTGGGTTGTCTGATCAGAATGAAAAACTGACTCTCATGTCTGCATGTTTAATGGTTACCTGTTACAGTGTGTGTGTGTGTGTGGGGGGGGGGGCGCATTAGTGTCATGTGCTACCCTCAGTATTTCTGAGCCAGTGTCAGATTGAAAAAATTACATGACCTACGCTGTGGACAACCCAAATGACCACCACCACTGAGTGTCCGTAAGAAGAGGACTGTTGAAATAGCAAACCACTACAAAGAATCATATTAATGAGTTATGTTGATGATGATGATGACCAGGGTGTCCCCTCCTCTCCATCAAGCCACCCCCACTACAAACTTTTGTTTTCAATTAAACATTTTCTTTTAATTACTTTGTTATCTCCTAAATTTTGTGTTCTGTTCTCATGATGGGAGGGGCAGGACACACAGACAGCTCTCCCCGCTTCATCTCTCTCTCTCTCTTTCCAACATTCAGTTCATTCTGTCGAAATCTGTCTTATTGGTCTCAGTCAATGGGCCACGGCCATTCTGGGGCAGTTCAAAAGTCACTTGATTAAATTTCTTCCTTCCCTCTCCTGCACAAAAACGTTTTTTATCGACCAAAATGACTTCGGAAGAAAAGTGAAAAAAAAAAAAAATACAAAAAAAAAATAATAACTTTGAGCTGGGACTCGACAAAAGAGGAGGTTACTTGTTTGGCACATGACCTCTGAACTCTGACCTCTATTACACAAAATATAAACGATGAAATGAAAACAAGAAAAACTATTAAAAAAGTAAATAAAAGAAATCAAGCCAACCTCAAACGAAATGCAAAAAAAAAAATATTTGAAAATCCCCCAAATTTCTTGTATTTAAAAGAAAAAAAAAAATTTCTCCCTTGAAACTCCAATGTACAAATTAAAAATTAAACAAGAAATC
>NC_069001.1:38865361-38872480 GCF_001194135.2 Octopus bimaculoides
TCTGCAGACAACAAACAATTTCAATTTTCTTTGTTTCTCTTCCAGGGTTTTTTTTTTTTTCCTTCTCCAATAAAAACCTTTTTTTTCTCCAAAACAAACAACAAAAGCAAAAATTGTGTTTTGTTGTGTGTGTATTGTGAACGCTTTTGGCTGAATCGGTTGCGGGTATTTGGCTCATGATTGCAAGGTCCTGAGTTCAATTCCTGGTGGTCTGTTGTGTCCTTGAGCAAGACACTTTATTTTACGTTGCTCCAGTCCACTCAGTTACTAATGAAAGTGTGTTGTACCGGCATAGGTTGTCAAGCGATGTTGGGGGGGCAGACACAAACATACACACAACAAGCTTCTTTCAGTCCCGTCTACCAAATCCACTTACAAGGCTATAGTAGAAGACACTTGCCCAGAGTGCCATGCAGTGGGACTGAACCTGGAACCATGTGATTGGTAAGCAAGCTTCTTACCACTCCTGTGCCTATATATGCATATATATATATATATATAGTTATACACACATGATGGGTTTCTTTTAGTTTTGTCTACCAAATCCACTCACAAGGTTTTGGTTGGCCTTGGGCTATATAGTAGAAGACATACCCTGTGGTGGGACTGAACCTGAAACCATGTAGTTGTGAAGCAAACTTCTTACCCAACAGTCAGGCTTGTGGAGTTATTTAATGAGGTGTTGTGTTGTGCTGAAAATATTTTGTCAGGCTTTTTGTGAATCATAATCCACAGATTTTCGAGGAACACAGCATGTGTCTGTGAGTCGGTTGAGCATCGGCTGAAGGTAAGTGTTCAAATGACTCATCACTGGTACAGAAAAAGAAGCTGACATAAACATCAGAGATTCTTTGCCTCGTTACAGAAACTGCTGGAGTTCTTCATGGACTAGGCAAGATCTTCTGACAGGGATTAAGGCCATTGCAATATTGGTAGCACTCTTCTGTTATAGAATATATTTGTGAAGATTTTCTAAATAATTTTCCTTCCATTAATGACTTTCAAATTTATTGATTTCATTATTCTAACGTATCTATAAAAAAACTTTTTGTTCTTTATTAACATTTTTACAGGAAAAAAATAAAAAGATATTTAAAATATGGAAGATTAAATTATCAAGATAAAGAAAAGACCCTCCTAACTACCTCACCAAGGAAAAAGTAGTGGAACTAAGCAGCAGGAGATGGTGGTGGGGAGTAACAGGTTAGACATCTCAGAAGAAATGGTGTGTTTAGCGATACCTTGTGGACACGATTGCAAAAGTGTTGCTGTGGAGAATGGCCAGTGGCAACATCCACCTCACCTGGTGGGGCTTGAAAACTTAACATTGCTTCCAAGTTTCGTGTATCCACCTTTCCCTTGAGCTGTTGTGAAAAGGTTAATGACCTTGGCATTCATCTCTACTCATTACAGAGTATGGGAGTTAGGCTTACAGCTTTGACAAGCAGCAAAGTGACTCATTGTAATCACCAAGACCAAAGACTGTTTCTGGTGCTCTCTTAGTGTAATCCTGTATGCGACCTAAACAAGGTTTGCCTAAAGTCTGATGAAGCATTTTGTGGGCCTCAGGTTAGGGTGTTATGTTCATGGTTTCAATTCCTGGACTGGGTGATATATTGGGTCCTTGAGCGAAATACATCATTTCATGTCTCCACTCCACTTTACAACTGGATGCCATTTCTGCTGTTAACGTTTAACATACGAGGGGTCTTTGAAAGTACAAAGTGATTGATGATCACAGAAAATTGAATTTTAATGTTTAAAAAAAGTCCCACAAGTTCATGTAACTTGAATAATTAACAAAAGTTAAAGAAGGGAAATAACTCGTGGATAGTGACAATTCTTATAAAGAAGAAAGGGAGATAATTTCAATGAAATTAAAAATTTTCATTAACTTCTTTAGGGGTGGGAAGTGTGTGCAACTAATTAACTGTGAACCAATTGAACTGGAAGAGGTAGTTTTTGCTATCAGAGTGTATATATTTGTGTGTATGTTTGTACATGTATATACATACATTACATGCACATATATTATCTTAATTGGGTAGAATTTGGTTTTCTTTGAAAATAAATCAACAAAAACAGGTTTATTTATTGGTTAGAGTTTCAAACCTGGCAGGCTCCACCCGCTTTTCTTTCTAATTCTTGCCTCAAACTTGGAATGTCTTCAGCAATTTACAAAGAAACAGGTGTCTGATTTCCTCATAATTCTATACACCACCACCACTACTACTACTATTAGTGTGAATGTACTCAACATATAAAGAAGCAAGGAGATAGAGTAACAACCAGCTCCTCATGTATCAGTCATTAACCGTTTCAAAAAAATGACTTGAGGCAATTTGTAGGAATTCTCAAAGATCTTTGATTTTGTTTTTACATTTAAAGATTTCTTTTTCTTGCAGAGAATTTCAAGCAATATTTCGGTCGAAGAGAAATTTTGTTGTTGTTGCTAAGGGTTAGGGTTAGTCTTAATTTTAAACAAAACCTTATTGATAAATCCAATTGCTCCCAGCACATGTGTGTGGGTGTGATGAGGGAAGTTGGTGACTTACAAGGGTGGGGGTTGAGAGTTGCAAACAAGGGTACTTCTGAAGAACCACTTAACCTGCAAGAAAAAGCAGCCAAACTCTTTCAAACCCTACCATTTAAGAATGGAAAGGCACATTGGATACCAAAAGATAAGGTCATGACATAGAACTGTCCGGATCAGCAATGACCTGGGGTTAAAAACATTGACAAATGAAACAGTGGTCGATGCAGTCCTAGATAAACTATGCCTGTAAGTCTGCAACAGTACCAACCTGCATCGAAAACACAGTAACCACAACCATTACTAACTGCTACTACTACTACTACTACTACTAACAACCCGTTTTACAGTATCTCCAATTTATTAACAGCTAATTAAACTGCCTTCCTCCTTAACTACACTCAGTTTATTAATGACCAATTAATTTCCCACCTCCACACACATTACCCCCAGTTTATTGACAATAAATACACAGATGTTTGAAATGAAATGCCAATTAAATTTTTGAATTTTCACTTCAAATACAATCTGGAGAGACAGGATCCCACTTCTGTGAGGAAGCATATCTCATTGCAATGTTTGTATGTATGTAGCTCTGTCTATTTTCATTAAATATATATAAGTATGTAGTTGTGATTTCTTGCTTTGAGTTCACCTGACAGTCGTAAAAAAGAACATTACCGCCATACAAGCGGCGTCTTTTTCCAATTCAATCCACGAGGAATTATTACTTTGCTTTGAAATAGACGAAGATTGGAGACAGAGAGGGCATCCAGCTGTCCGACCCATGCTAGCATGGAAAAGAGGACACTAAGAGAATCATCGCCTTCTCATACTCCACGAATACCTTTTCATACAAGTTACATAAACATATTCAGATTTTAAACATCCATCTTTTTAATTTTTATGCCATTTCAAAATAAGAAAAAAATATCAAAATATATTTCGATAAATCTTTCATTTCTCTTAGTTGTTTTCTATTTAACAACATTGAAAAATTCCATTAGACAAAGACACGTGTGGATTTAATTAAAAAGCCATCATCGCTGCATTAGAAATAATTGCTTCGTTTTTAAAAATTGTTTCTAGAAATATAAATTCATTTTATACTTTATATTGTGTTGAGATTTTTGGTAAGAGCAGAGCGTGTGCGCATGGTATACACACACGTATGTATGTATGGATAAATGCCATGCACGGAAAACGCTGGAGTCCGATCAAATACAATAACTACATATAAATATTTGTGTGTGTGTGTATATATATATATAAGGCATAACTACAGAGTCATGCCCCACCGACTTTGGATAACTTGATGGATATTTTTAAATGAAATTTTCTACGAATGTGCATTATATCATGTAGATTCCGAATATACAAAAGTTTTTGGGGAAAGTGTTTTAGGAGGGGTAGGGAATTTCAGCGGAGTCCACTTCAATTCGTCTTAACTTTCAAGAAAATGGATATTTTTAAATAAAATTCTCTACAAATATACTTTGGACTATATAGATTCCGAGAACAGGAATTTTTTGGGAAAATAATTGGGGGTTATTTATATAAAAATATTGGCCACTTACTGAAAAGGGTAAATGTTTTTCGAACCCCTGCAGTGCCATTGTCCGTGCTGAAATCATTTACCATTTTCAGTAAGTGGTCAATATTTTTGTGAAGGATCGATTCCAGTACAAATCCTGTTTGTGACGTACATATTAGGATAATCACAAAGGAGTTTAGGGATTTCTGCAAGGAGTGACTGATCAATTATAATTTTTTTCGGTTTTAAAGTTTTTAAAGTTTATTCTGCAGCAATTTGCAATTGAGGGGCTAATGCAGTTTTGCACCTTTCCTTGGAAAATGCATTTTTTTGAAAAGGTTTTTTTTCTTTTTCCATATTCCTACGTTTCAGATGTCGGAGATTACGAATATACAAAAAAAAAAAAAAACTAACAACAACAACCCATTTTGAAACTTTTAAATTCAATAAGCATATATATACGTGTATAAATAGATAGATACATCTTCCTGAGGTTAAAATCATTAATACCTTCTTCTATAGGACCGTCACATTTAGTTGACAAATATATTTTATGAATAAATGGACAGGGATAAATAGACAGAAAGATAAATATATTGATGAAAAAGTTCAAAGTTTAAAATTGGGGAGGGGTGAAACTTAAGCCCCTTATTAAAACTTTATAACATTAATTATTAAATATTGTTTGTTTCTCATAAAATGGTGTATATTTAATTTATATTAAATTATTTACGATTAAGGCAAACAAAAGTAAAACGCGAATTCTTTTCACTTTAATGTTTTTGTATCTAATTTCGATTTGCATATAATTCGTCAATTCTTTAAAGTAAAGAAAATCAAAAATATGAATTGGGGGAATTAATTAAAAAAAATAATTTATTTTCCATGTTCGTAATCTCTGACATTTAAAACGTAGGAATCCGGAGAAAAAAAAAAAAAGCATTTTTAAGAGGGTGTGTATGCGAAACTGCATTAGCCCTAGAATTGAAACCGTCAACTTCTGCTGTCCAGCTTTTATTCTCTTCTCATTTTTAAAATTTTGACATGGATATCATGCAATGTCCTCCATTTCACTTAGACGTATGTTTCCAATATGCACAGACCATGACGGACTAATTGACTGTTTAAAAAAATATGGACTTTTATCTCAAGAATCATGTCTGTGAGTGTGGCCGCAATTATTCCCGGTACATGAATACCTTGGAACCAATTATCCAGCAACATGTTTGTCTAGGTAGCATAATTTTTACTGAAGAATGGGCGGCGTACTGTAATTTGCGAGAAATTTCTAATATTTAACGGTGGACCATTTTATATCATTTGTTGAAAGAAGCCATAAGTGTCCACAAATCATATGGAAGCCATGCTGAGCGCATTAAATACCGACAACTTTATGGGGCTTTTTCCAATTGTTCCGCACATATTTAATCGAATTTATGTGGCGGAAGAGGTACATCAGTACAAAATTTGAACATCTTGTTCAAATTGCAGAACAATGAACATCTTTTTGCAGAACAAAACACATTTTAAAAAACCAGACAATGACATACACTAGACTTCTTTTGTTGTTGACATACACTAGACTTCTTTTGTTGTTTGCAAAACTTTTTAGTTTTCATTTTGAAGAAATAATTTAACAGAAAGAAACTCAATTTTATTTTTTACAATGCATGATTGACCAATGACCCAGGAAATTAAAGGCACACACCCACATAATTAGTAATTTGTATAAACTTTATAATTTCTCTGAAAAAGCGAAGACTGGTCGAACGAACGAATAAAGGTAAGTAAGAAATGTTCTTTAAATGTAAATTTTGAATTTAGTTTTAGTTATATAAATGAACATATCTTCAAATGTTTTTATTATTTAAACACATAAACACACTATACGATCATGTAATCAGTATGCATGAGCGCAACGACTGGAAGTTGTTGCGTACTTGTACCGAAAGATCGCCAAATATCTATTTTAAAAAAAAAAACAACCCCAAAACCAACTCGGATCCTGTATGCGAAATTGCCACCCATTCCCATAAGCTAATTTTGTCCCTAATCAATCATAACTAAAGACTAATTTTAATCCAATCGGTCTCATCTTATTAATCACGACTCTTGGTAGTTTCCTATTTTACTGTCGTAAAGTCAACTTAGGACAGAAATTGCATCAACCCGAGCATTCTTGTTGCGCTGAACCTCACCAGAAATGTCTTTCCGAGAGAAGTCGTAGGACTTAGCAAAATTGATAAAAGGATGGTTTTGGACAAATATGGAGATGGCTGGTTTCGAACCAATAGCCTTGGTTTTTGCACCGTTGTTAATATCTAGTTTAGCACCCGTCCCGCTACACACAAAATAAGTGCGGTAATTTTTCAGAAAAATTAGCATTTTGACCTGAGGCTCTCCAAGATTTTGAATTAGAAACAATCAGAGACAAGGGAGTGAGGTTGGAAAAGAAATCTAATTTTCAAAATGTTTTTTTCCAATAGAATAAATATGTTTAAGGAAAAAAAATATTGAAAAAACATGAATACATTATTACAAAAGTGAGAAAGAAGCGAGGAGGGTTGTCATGGGATGAACTAGAAACAACAGCCAAATCTCCCTTAAATTACACTTTACCGAAAAGGCTCAGGCGATTGTTTTTAAGTGCAAATAAATTGGCCAAAATTGGTCCAGAGGGGAGTAAAAAAAAAATATATATATATATATACTCTCTTTTACTTGTCTCAGTCATTTGACTGCGGCCATGCTGGGGCACCGCCTTTAGTCGAGCAAATCGACCCTAGGACTTATTCTTTGTAAGCCTAGTACTTATTCTATCGGTCTCTTTTGCCGAACTGCTAAGTTACGTGGACGTAAACACACCAGCATCTGTTGTCAAGCGATGTTGGGGGGACAAACACAGACACAAACATATATATATACATATATACGACGGTCTTCTTTCAGTTTGCGTCTACGAAATCCACTCAAAAGGCTTTGGTCGGCCCGAGGCTATAGTAGAAGACACTTGCCCAAGGTGCCATTCGTATATATATATATATATATATAT
>NC_069001.1:38872598-38873450 GCF_001194135.2 Octopus bimaculoides
ATTCCACTGACTTCCTAAGATGCTGCAAAACCCTTTTGGAAGTCCGAAAACGGGGTCGGGGTGAGGTAGAAGCCTCGGAAATTGTACCCACTCCCAACATTTTACAGAAATAAATTTTCCAGACTAAATTACATGGTTCGTTATTAAATGAGAATGTGACATCTATATTGTGTATAATCTATATATATATATAATAGCGTGTATGAGTTATGTATGTATACATGTAAAAATTCACCAACAAAGTGCTACTTACCTCTTTGCTGTCAAATAAATGGATTAATAATCAACAAAACACACTTTTTTTGCTCGACTCAGCTTTATACCAACGTTTTAGGGGGAAAAACAAAACAAAACCCTTTCGTGCATAAAATAATTTGTGTGTGTGTGTGTGAGAGAGAGAGAGGAAGGAAGGAAGCTGAACGATGTCACATTCTCTGATATATATATGTATATATATAAATATATAAGTAAACAAACGAACCATGTGTTGTTATCCACGCCCTGGGAAATTTATTTCCGTCAACCGTATTGTTTTCTCAAACACACAAGATATTGGTCTATAAATTAAGGATGTTTTTGAAAGATACCATATTTTGTCATCAGAAAATATATACTCTCTCACAACAATTAAGATCTATTTATTTTAAATCGTTCGTCTTTCTTCCCCTGTGCACACACACAAATTATTTTATGCACGAAAGGGTTTTGTCTTGTTTTTTCCCCTAAAACGTTAAAATAAAGCTGAGTCGAGCAAAAAAAGTGTGTTTTGTTGAGTATTAATCCATTTATTTGACAGCAAAGAGGTAAGTAGCACTTTGTCGGTGAATTTTGGTCTGAAAAATTACCTGTTTT
>NC_069001.1:38873706-38876736 GCF_001194135.2 Octopus bimaculoides
CAAAACGGAGAAATTCCAACTTATGTGGTCTTCTTGACGAAACTCTTATTCCCACCCCCAGTCCGGAAAAATTTCCCCCACAAGTTTCTTTATAATCGTAATCTATGTCGTTTGAAAGGTATTTATATAAAATTTCATTGAAAGATATCCATTTTCCTAAAAGCTATGAAGGAAAAAAATCGGATCATGTGAATTTTCCGAAATTCCTCTCCCCCACCCTTGGTTAATTTGCGCAAATTTTGGTTTTCAGGTTCGTTTACTACACATTTTTTTGTTGTTTTGGTGGGCCGGGTATTAAACTAGATATTAACTGTTTTACCAGTGCATGTTGCACGCTCGGCACAGATGAGAATCCTTCAATAATCCACGGCGGTCACACCAAGAAAAATACAAGTCACTGAACGATGGAGCCATTGTTAGAATTGTATGCCTTTCATTGATTACCTGCTGATCTGTAAGCATTTCCTTGCGATGCCCAATAAAACGAAGAGATGCAAGGAGGAGTCCACAAAGCATGCTAATCATGAAAATAAAACTGATTCGATTTTACGAATTTAAAATAGGAAATTACCCGGCTCCATCATCATCATCATAATAATAATATATACATGAACGTTAGCTGAAGTATTTATGTAATGTGATGTCAGATTATTTTAAATATTCCATGCTTTTAATGAACAAAAGGCTTTCTTTTTTTCCTGTGGCGGAAATTGGAGTTTTTATTTCCTAAAATGAATGCGAGTCTTTTATGTTTTCAAACAGTCATTGGATCGGCTTCGAATTCATATAAATTGGCTGTTTTTAGTATTACTTCAAATTTTTTGCTACAAGGGCAGCTTGGGATGAGTCGATTACATCGACACCAGTGCGTAACTGGTACTTATTTTATCGACTCCGAAAGGATGAAAAGCTAAGTCGACCTCGGCGGAATTTGAACTCCGAACGTAGCGACGGGCGAAATATCGCCAAGCATTTCGTCCAGCGCGCTAACGATTCTGCCAGCTCGGCGCCTTCGTTGCTTTATTTCCTCATCTCGCATCATCATTATTATGAATCAATTCACTTCTTTATTTCCTGTCAGTTGTCTGGACAAAAGGTTTAAGGGTGAGTGATGCTCCCCATCCCCTCAGAAACCGGTTCAAACTATCGAGTAGGGATTCACAAGCTATTAGAAGTACGTTGTCTTGTGTTTTGTAACTAAGTGTTCCTTCTGGGTCCCAGTTACTGCAGCACCCCCAACGTGTCCTACATGAAGGTGATATCGAGGGCAGGGGCCTATGTGAATAGAAGACCAGAGACAGCTGAGAAAATTTAAAACAGAAGAATTCCACGTAATATAATGGCAATATTTCGGTATTGGTAGACGTCATTCATTTCTTATTCAGCCTAACCTCTATCTACGTCACCGGGGGAAACTGGGAGTGAACGACGTCGTCTACTAATACCGAAAGATCGCCGGAATTTTCTACAAATGCGCATAAGGTCGTGAAGATACCGATTATATCGAAATTTAATCTGAGTAAAAAACAACACACATCACATTTTCTACAAAATGAAACTTGAAAATTCACCCACCCGCAACAAACAGAAATGTGTGTGCGTGCTCATCATTCGTCTTTTCAGAACAAATTCCCTACATAACCAGAATCTACACACACTGAAGTGTATTTGTAGAAAATTTCATTCCAAGATATTAATTTTTCTGAAAGTTATCAGGAAACAAAATGTGATGGGGGAAAACTTGTGTAGATCTGCTAAATTGCAGGTTATTCAATATTTTATGCAAACAAACGATCTGCCGCGTTCAGCCGGTTTACAAATAAATCATTTTATTTTAATGACTTAGATTAATTAAAGCGAGTTAATCACCGTTTTATGGTATATTACTTAATTAACACATCTTTGAATTTTTGTAGACCTTCAACAATTCCACGTGTGTAATCCATGTAAATAATGATTAACGAGACAACGAAAGAATCAAGGATTAATTAATTAAAACTAATTAAACTGACTTCGATACTGCTCTATTATAAAACACCCTACATTTTCCTTGTACCAATCATAAGACTGCGGCCACGCTGGGGCACCGACTTGTAAAGTTAGTCGAACGCTTTTCACGTGCCACCACAGGAATGCTTTTATTCTATCGGTTTCTTTAGCCGAACTGCTATGTTATGAGGACAAACAAAAGCACATAAATACGACAGATACCCACACAGTTTCAGTTTACCAAATGACGAGTTGGTCACGAGTGGAATGTCTTCAACAACACTAGTACAATGCCGTTGCGGCGGAGGTAAAGAATACGTACACCACCCGTTTTCGCCGCCGTAACCCTAACCCTAAACACCGGGTGTGCGTATTCTTTACCTTCACCGCAGTGGACATGTGGTTGTTATTTCCAGCAGATCGAGTGTCCATGTAGAAGGTTCCCTGTTAGTTGAGGTGAGTCTGTCACCAACTTGTTTAACCCTAGGAATCTCTGGTCCAGTAGACCTATAAAATAATCCCTTCCTCTATCAGCACAATTCCAGCAGCTTTAGGGGATGGGGCTAGTCGATTAGATCAACCCCAGTGCTCAACAAGCCCTTTATTTCATACAACCCCGAAAGGATGAAAAGCAAATTCGGCAGAATTTAAACACACAGCGTTATACTGATCGATTTACCGCCTCCCTCAAAATTGCAGGCCTTGTGCAAAAATGTGAAATCAATATTTACATGGAATCGAAGGCGACGTGCTGGCAGATTCGTTAGCACGCCGGACAAAATGCTTAACGGCATGTCGTCCGTCTTTACGTTCGGAGTTTTAATTCCAATTCGGTCAAGTTTGCTTCTTAGCCTTTCGGGGTCGATAAAAATAAGGGTGCACTCCACCATAAGGGTGGAGCTAGACAACAGCCATCCCCCATCCCCAAAAAACCGAACTTTTGGAATTTTTTTTTTCTCAGTGGATTTCTAGGTTTTCGTTGACGAAAGATTCCGAATATACAAAAAAAAAAATCACGTTTTCAAAATTTTTAATTTCAAT
>NC_069001.1:38876746-38879867 GCF_001194135.2 Octopus bimaculoides
AAATTTATCCACACACCCCTCGCCACCCAGCAAAAAAGGATGCGCGTGTGCAACAATCTTTACAGCTCACTGAAAATGATCGGATGAAACAAGTGAAACAGCATACCTGTAATATACGTCGGTCTTGTAGTTTCGCTTTAAAGGGTAAACTATTCTCATAGAAGCAAACACTATATTAAATAATTCTCCGTCATACTCTTTTACTTGTTTCAGTCATTTGACTGCGGCCATACTGGGGCACCACCTTTAGTCGAGCATACGTCCACTAAAAACTTTAACATACTTCCAAAATGGGATTTCATCCATGATCGTCCACGTGCGTCTGTGCTGGGTGGCGAGGGGTGTGTGGATCAAATCTGAAGTTTTTCATATAAAATTTGAAATTAATTTTTTGCTTACCATATTGTTAATCTTCGCGCCAAAGCAGCCAACATACAAAATACATATACACACACACACACACACACGATGGTTCCAATACAAAGTACTCGTTTTACCAAAATCCTTTAAAAGGATTTTACAAAAAAATCTACAGAAATCTTAAACACGAAAATATAAAACAGTTTTTTGATAATATATTTTAGACAAAAACAAAATGGAAAGGAATAATAAACTCAGGAAAAAAGAACAGATAATGTAGAAAATTATATACATACACACACATTATATATACACACATGTATATAATATAATTAAGGCGGCGCTCTATCAGGACATATTTCCGTCCAGGTAAGAAAAGTTTTGGAGTTGGCTAAAAACATAGCAGGAAGAAGGGCGTGGATATATAAAACGGTATATTTTAATAGAAACACAACGAAAGAGGGTTGCTGGGGATGGTCAGGAGAAGGCAAAGTGTCCTGTTCAGTAGCGTTGGAGATACGGGAGTACCAGGTACTCAACCACTGGTCTTTGTATAGGGACTCGTAGAATAAACAGCTGATGGTAATTGAAACGCAAGTGGCAGAGACAACGGAGAAGAATCTGAACTTTCGCAACAAATCCCTTATTCGTCCATTGGTTTTTGAGATTCGAATCAGTGATATAAAAGCAGTGAGTCGAAATATAAGGCTGACGAGAAAATATAGAGTATGCGGTAGTAGCAAGGATGCGATGAGGACGGTTGTGTTAAACAGACCCGTTTGACAAACGCCACTGAGGACATCTCCGCCGATATAACCATAGTTTAATAAAATAGACGTCTGCAGAATGGGGAGGCCCCATGATATGGAATGGTAATACAGATATTTCGCTTCGATTGCTTCCGAGCACCATTTCTTCGTAGCAGCTAGGAACCATACCAAACCAAAGATTACAGACCAAACGGAAGCAGCCATACTGAAGAAATAAACTAGAATAAAACTGAGGGTACAGATTCCGTTTTTTGTTCCTTGTCTGACTAAAGACACAAGTTGACATGTTTGATTGGGACACGATAGAGGGGCCATATCAATACATGCCACCGTGTCCCTGTAGAAGAAGGCAGCTAAATAGTAGTTGAGTGAAACGAGCGAATAGCAAAAGGATTGGAATAAAACAACCCGTTGTGGGTATTGGAAACGTTGAATATTAATAAGGAATGTGACAGTGACGAAGAAGCAGGGTATGAGGGCGAAAGACGAGAGAATACCGTTAAAAAGTCGAGCAAATTGTACCTGGGATTCTGTGAAAAACATGCCGATGCAGGGAGCCCCACAGTCCGGGATGATGAAGGATCCAATGATTAATTTATAATTTAGTTTGTCTGGTGTTCTGAGTTCCGGAGGGCAAAGTAATTGATGCTGGTGTTGTTTAGTATTGTTGTTGTTGTCGTTGGTGGTGGTGGTTGTGTCTTGTGACGAAGTTGTCTGTGGAAATGTTCTTTTCTCAGCTTCAGAAAAATGTGAAGAATGAGTTGTCAATCGATCAGTTCCCATTTTTGGACCGGTACACAGTCCCGAAGTGGGGAATCTCTTACAGCTTAAAAATTCCGGCCATTTGAAACCGAAAGAATTCATCGTGTCTTCGCAGTCTTCTTGGACACGTTCACAGACTTTTCGACAAGGGGGCAAGACAAGGCTGTATTCCTCATTACAGGCAGGTGTATAAAGAAGACAAAGGAAGAACCGACCGTAGGGAGAACACTGCGACTCGATCAGCAGCAAGAATCCGTGCAGCCCGACCCTGGCTGCCTGTTGGTTCTGATCATTAAGGGGATTCGGAAACCCGGTCTGATTGTAGGGCAGGTCTTGACACAGACTAATGGCAATTGGTTCGCATTGAATGAGGTTCGCTCTTAACCAATGTCTTCGGAATGAAGTAATTGAAGGAGAAGAAACTACATGTTTACAGAGAATCATCAGAGAAACGAGGAATGAATAGTTAACCAACGTTTGATATGGCATTAAACACCGCGACATCGGCATTTCGGGGGTTAATTTCAGGGTGAAATGTTTTAAGTTAGAGAACCGCACATCGACTGAGAAAAGATTTACACTTTCATTACATATGTAGGGGGAAGAAAGAAGGGGGTTAGAACCAGTATGGTGTCACACACACACACGGACACACAAACACACACACACACACACGAACACATTAATTGGCTGGTTGTGAGTGTGAAAGGCCATATTTATGGCTGGCAATGTTTAAAGTGAAGTTTAACCTCAATTTTCATCAACGTTTATTCGAAGTAATCGATGGACGAAGATGAAAGACAAGGACGACGACGACGATAGCCACAGGATGTTTTAATGTTAACGAATTAAATACGGCGTTTGATTTAAATAACGTTGGCTTCGTTGTTTAGGGGCTGAAGGGGGCCAACACTGTTGAAAAGATATACTTAATAAACGATGGATACGTGCGTGCGTGCATGTGTGTATGTGTGTGTGTGTGTGTGTGTGTGTGTGTGTTTGTACGCGTAAAACAAATAAATATAACATGGACAAGGATCGTTACATTTACTACACGAACATACTTTTATCTTATTGATTTATACATCTATCTATCTATCTATCTACCTCTCTCTCTCTCTCTCTCTATCTGTTTTTGCTCTCTCTATCCTCTTTAAAACCCCTTTTCTCTTTCTCTTTGGCAAGCCTTCTCGCTTTGCTACCACCTGTTCACACACACACACACACAC
>NC_069001.1:38880701-38889204 GCF_001194135.2 Octopus bimaculoides
TATATATATATATATATATATCAATAGTTATCGCCAAGCCAACATGGCAGTCCAGGAAAATAGGACGAATGCTGCCGTTGGTTAGCTCCAAGAGGCCTTCACCTCTAGCTCGCTATGTGACCACACGAACCTGTGTCCATTATAACCTTCGAACGGAGGAGGTCTGTATACACACGCAGAGAGAGAGAAAGGAAGAGAGAGGGTAGGTGGTAAAGTTGATAAGCGTAGGGTTGAGGCAATTTACATTTGAGTACAAAATACAGATTATAAAATAAAGAAAGAATATATAACGAAAGGCATTACGACGTCTGATGCGGTCGAATGGTGATTGGAGCCTCTTCGAAGTCATCCACTTCTGAAGCAACGAACTTTATCCAGCGTTGTTTCCATTGATGGAAGCATTCCTGGAATTCCTTTCTGGGATAGCAGCCGGCAGCCTGTCACAGTCCTTTGGATTTCCACAACGTCCTGAAACTTTGTTGAGGTCTTCTACTGGTTTCAGGGTCATAGCCATAGACTTCCGAGTTGTCCCCTGTTAAGATCGTTTCCAAAAAGTTTTCCTCTTCCTCGACAAAATGAAGGAGATTCGGCGAGGCTTGAAACCTAATCGCTTTCAGCTGACCACATTTATTACACATTTTCCTTCCAAGCATTGCTGTAAACAACGGAAGTGATCGAAAACGTTATAACTTATCAAGTTCAAGTTTAGTCTGTGTCAGGGCACCTTCACTCTGCGTAGTTTAACTCCGTTACCACAACAACGGAGTCCCGATACGTTTTCATCAAACCTCGTACGTAATGTCTTGACAGCTGTTTCAAGAGGCCAATGTTACGCAGTAACAATATTCATTGGTGATATATGCATGATATCAAAGGTGTGTGTGTGTGATCAGCGTCAAATCAGGATGAAGTGACAAATGCGAGTCAATCAAGTTGAAATTTATCTGAGTCCGACTCTGTATTATCGTATTGAGCTCTCACCTATTCACTTTGTCTGTGTGTCTGTAGAATTGTATTGTCTAACCTGGTGCTAGTGTCGGTGATGGTGGGAGTGGGGAAGATATCGATGCTGATGGGGGTGGTGGCAATGGTGGTGTGGTGATGGTATTGTTGTTGGTAGTTTATGGAGTCAATTAACTTTTGCTGGTTGATGATGGTGACGATGGTGATGATTGTATTGGTGCTGGTGATGAAGATGGCATTGATGGTGATGGTGATGATGCTGATGCTGATGATGGTGATGGTGGTGTTGACACCCACACGTCATTGCTTGATCTGATTATCTGTGGTAAAAAATATTTTGGTTCACCGACGCCGCCACCACCACCACCACCACCACCACCACATAATCTTATAAACCTCTTTACTACCATCATCATCATCATCATCAACAATAGTAGCAACTGTAGTACCATCGCCACCACCACCACCACCGCCCCTCCCTCTACCATTATGTCAATGACATTAAAGTGCCAAAACCACGTACACTTATTTCAACACTTTCAAAATGTCTTTTTTTAAAATTGTTCTTTTTTTTCTTTCTCCATTCACACCTTTCCGGAAGTTGTCACATCATGTGACTCTCTCATCCAAACAACAATGTCCGATCATATCAACACCAGAAATCAAATTAACAATTGATTTTCTTTCTTCCAGTTTTATTTCATTGTGTCGTTGCTTCCTCCTCCTCCTCCTCCTCCTCCTCCTCCTTAATTCTCTAAGCCAATCGATGCCTGCCTGTTATTCCGATCCTCGAGTTCGTATCCCACCAAGGTCGATTTCACGTTTTATTCTTTCAGGGGTCGATAAATAAAGTAGCAATCTAGGGAGGTGTGGTAGAGACTGGTGCCTTGTGGTATTTCTCCAAGATCTTCACATTTCGAGTTAAAATTCCGTCATGACTTACTTAATCCATCACCTGGTCCACCACCACCACCGACTGTTGCCCGGGATACCTTTAGCGGAGTTTAGTCCATGGCAAATATTTGGGTATCGTCGTTGTAAGGGTCTTCGATGTTGGCAGAAGGAAGGAAGGAAGGAAGGAAGACCTTGTCCAAATCTTTGCAACAGAGTGGGCTCCACACTGAAGATATCTGAAGGACAAGAATTTGCGTGAACTGAGCGAAAGGTCAAGTTTGCCATTGAAGAACCGAAGCTATTCGACCCCCCTTCTTCCACTCCATCCCTGTCAACCAAATTCCATTCACATTTGGTCGGCTTTAGGCTATGATATTAAACATTTGCTTTAGGTGCTGTGCACTGTGATTGAACCAGAGACTTTGTAGTTGGGAAGCGGGGATCTTAACCATAAGCCATATCTGCACTCCTTAACCCGGACAACGATGTCTGTTACGTCCCCTTGTCTACTCAGTCATGGCTGCACCCAGCTGAGAAGGGAATAACATTCAATACTTTGGCTTGGCATTGAATACAGAGGAGTACAGGGTTACAGTTTATAATGAAAACAAAAACACAAACATAATCACAACAACAACAACAGTAAGGGTGCCAAGAGCAAGAAAACTCCCCCCCCCCCAGCAACAAGAACAAATGTCGACAAATGATTTAAATTTAGATTGATTTCTATAATCATTTAAGACCATGGAGCTTTCATTTAGTTAAAGAATATTTTTTTGTAAAATTTAAGTTTCTTTTTGCATAAATAATTTTTTTCTTTTTCTCCAATTAAAAAGGAAAAAAAAAAGACTTTTATCGTTCAAAAAACAAAAAACAAAAAAAAACGCAAAACCTGAAGGAAAACCCCGAAAAACAGTTAAAAAAACAAAAGAAAAAAAAGGGGCAAAACAGAAGTAAAAGTTAGCAAAGATGGTGAATGTATTTAATATTTGATTTTCCCGTTCTGTTTGACAAGTTATTGATTATTAGTTCGTGACAAGATGAATATTTATATTAATGGATTATTCTGAGACTTTACCTGCTGCAGTCTTTAGGAGAGAACGCCACAAATATAAAAGTTTTGTTGATGTTTGATAAATAAACTGGGCAGAAGCGAAGAATCATTAGAGTCAGCCATCTTTATTATATTCCAACCTTTGACAGATAACTCGGTGAATATTAACTTCTTAAGCTATCTCCTACTTCTTCATTATTGAACATATCGATTTTAAACTATCGACAGATCTTAATTATGCATCGAGACAGTTTCAAAAATATTGATTAGACAGAGATATTTTATGTTAAACTGATGGCGTAATGGTGTCGTGTTTTGTTGGGCGCCGAAATGGGGTTTGTGGTGACCAGAGCTATGGAGGGCTGAGGGCTTTGTGATAACCGGAACTATGGAGGGGCTGAGAGGTTTGTGGTGAGTGGAGTTATGGAAGGCTGAAGGGGTTTGTTATGACCAGAGGTCAACGCTGTTGCGGAATAATCCACTGAAAACAGGCAGTGTGATAAGCCAACATGGAGATGACAGGATGGATGTCACCCAAATTAAGGACGACTGATAGGGTCTACAGTTACAGTGGGTCGTGCTGACCTTCGATGAAGAGGTTTGTGGGGTAAAAAAACACTGTGACGACCCACAATGAACATAGGGTTGTTCTTTCTCAAAGTAAAGGGCTCTGTGACGACCTGAAGTTACAGAAGTTGCAGTGACACACTGTGGAAAGGTGAGTAAAAATATTCTAGCCATGGCCATCCCATCGAATATTCAGACTTAATGTATCTAGAACTGCATTCGCCATCTTTCCTTGTTGCAATTGTTGTTGAACCCCAGGTAGTCCTGTTCCAGCAGACCTATAATCAATGGTATTCCATATGTGACCATTCCATTTAGGATTCTGATATCATCTCCCTAGCACTATGGTTTCTAATGTAACCCTCAATGTTGTTTAGTCCCAGGCCAGTCCTGATCCAGCAGAACTATGAACTGAGACTCTCCATCCGTGACCACCACAGATACATTCAGACAGTGTCTTAAGAAATACATTGTCTTATTTCATTTCATTCTCTCTTATAAATTTTTCTTTTAATCTTTAATCATATATTCTTTTATGTGTAATCATCTTTTATATCCTAAGCTGGTTTATTTTGTGACTTATTAAACTAATCCTAATCCTTCCCCTCTTTTCACCCCCACTCCTATTATACATTATCCCCCCCCCTCTCTCACTTCTTTGCAAACAACTTTTCTAAGATAAAATTTTAATTAAAACTATTCTATGTTTGTATAAACTGTGCACAACATTATACATAGATATTTTCACCTGATGCTGTTTTAAGTGTGTGTATACCTACCTACCTACCTACCTATCTACCTACCTACCTACCAGTGGCGGACTGGGTCTAAAAATATTGGTTGCCAGGAGACTAAGGGGGCCCATCCACAACTACAGTTCTATCATTTAATTTTTTTTTGGTTAAAACTATTCTTTTCACCTGTCTACAAACACAGCCAGGCTGACATAATTAATGCATTTTTCCAGGAGTGAATAAAAAATTCTCAAACTTGAGGGGATGGGCAACCTTAGATACTAACATGGGTCCCCATATATGGATTCTAATAGCGCAGGGGCCCACTTGATATCGGGCAAGCTGGCAACTTGGCCAGCCTACCTACCTACCTACCTACCTACCTACATACATACATACATACATGCATACATACACATAAACATATATATTCATGTTTACATAACGCTGGACCGGAAATTAAGTAAAACATTCACACTTCGTTGCTGGGCAAGGCATCAACATCACTCATTCGCTTCAACCCTACTCTGGACCTCTATCTTAAGGAATCGAGTTTTCAGTGGATGGATGACCAAAACTAGAAACGAGAAAGTCGAGGGAACCTTTGTTGGGCGTCCAGAAATAACAACCAAACATTTTTTAGATAACATATTCCACTGGCTTAAATTGTAGGACACGTTGGACAATGTAATTGATGATTGGCAAAAAGACAGGATGGTCACAAACAGAAAGCCTTTGATAACAGATCTCTTTGATTAAGGATGAACGACAGTAAGTACATCAAGCGGGAAGGACACATGAGTTAATGTAGTCCTAGATACACAAGGACACATCGGGTAATGTAGTCGTAGATAGACTGGGACATTGGTTAATGTTGTCCCAGATAGACTAAGACACATTTTCGCTCTAATTATCGACGATATTGATAATGGTAATTATTATGGTAATATATTGATAATGATAATTGTAAAACAGAATGGAGGAGGAGGAGTAGTAAGGTGGTGAAGGCAGGAAGTCAGCCATATTTCTGAAAAGAGCGATAAGTCTTCTGCTAGGATTGGTTTGGACAAAAGCCAAACGCCAATATGTTCGATTATGGAGAAGAATCATATCGCACATCGATTAGGGATTTCACCATTCATTATTAGCTGTATCGATTAGGGATTTAATGCCTATATTGATCAGTATTGATAATTTCAGTGAACGGGCGTGCGGAGGATCTACTTAAAGTGACCACACACACACACACACACACACACACACACACACACACACACACACACACACACACACACACACACACACACACACACACACACACACGAACATCCGCATATATACATACACACACATATACGAACATACACATGTAATAAACACACATACAAACATATGCACATCACATATATACACGCACGCGTTAAAGTGCAAATTGAATGTACATACACACGTGCACACACATACATACACACGCACAAATGTACCTCTACATAAAAGTAAGGCAGAGTTGTTAGCATGTCGGATAGAATGCTTAGCGGCATTTCGTTCGTCTTTAAGTCCGGAGTTCAAATTCCGCCGCGGTCGACTTTGCCTTTCATCCTTTCAGGGTCGATAAAGTAAGTACCAGTTAAGCAGTGGGAGTAAGTGTAATTGACTCACCCACTGACTCGAAATTGCTGGCTTCGTGTCAAAATTTGAAACCGATATCTCGACATCTCTAACTAGAGAAGGAAGAGCGGGAAGGTCATGGCTGGAACGCTATTGATAATAGGTCTGGAGAGTCAGGAATGACTTGGGGTTAAAAGAAGAAGAACAACAACATCAATTCGATATCCTTTATCACTCACAATGATCCACCGCATCTCTCCCCTCAACACAATCCGCGCTCTGTCCACGCATCTCCTTTCCGTCTACCCATCAATGTTATCCCACCGTGTCTGTCGATCCCCCATTATCCCACAGCATTTATCACCTTTCTATTATTCCACTTTGTCTATTTTCAATATTTGCCGTTTTTATGAGAAATGTTTCCAAACAATTTATTCGACTAGAACATTGTCCACTGAATCGATCTCCTCAGAATTATCCCAATGTGACAATCCCCTCAGAATATCCTTTCATTATTACCCTCTCTGTACCCATGCCGTCAAACCCTATATAATGTGCCTTTTTTTTCTCAACAAATCGAGCCAACCCCAAAATAACTTTGGCGTTTACTTATATTAATGTATGAGAAAGGGTTAACAGTTTTATTGAATATATTAAGAACAAGTTCAGACGACAACAACAACCTAGCCATGTTTATCTCCTGTTTAAACCGCCATTACAGGAACAATAGAAAACGTTTTTAGCTGGAAAATATTTCAAGACTTTGCCGACCAACCAAGGATGTTTTCCTGTAAAACTGAACAACTTTTCATCAAATCTGTTTAATACACTTCAGTGATTCTTCAAGAATTTTGACATTTCTAAGAACCTGTGCTAAAATGCAAAATGTCACTTAGATTTTCAGCTTCAAGCTGGGAACTTGAAAAACTCAGCGGAAAATTCCAAACAATATTTATCTCTGACATTCTCGTTTTTGTTCTGAAGCAGAAACGGAAAGATTTATTCTTATTTATGTGAAATCTCTCCTTTTGATTTTCTAACCATTACAATTCCGAACAATAACTACATTATTATTATTCTCCAAGAGCGTACGGCTCAGATTCTCAGGACGGGTAGAACAAGATTTATAGAATGGAATTATATATCGTATAACACGATTTGTATGATAGAATTACATAGACGTATAACAAGTATGGGTACAAAGGGAGTAATGATAAAAGGATATTCTAAGGGGATTGTCACATTGGGATCATTCTGAGGAGATAGATTCAGTGGACAATGTTCTGGTTGTATAACAGGATTTGTATGATAGAATTACATAGGCACAGGAATGGCTGTCTGGTCAGTAGCTTGCTTACCCTGCCACACAAGCAGGAGAACCCAGTCATGGCTGTCAAACAATTCCTGCGACCACATCACCCCTAATATCTGGCTATCTAACTCCCCAGACTAGAACCCCCTTGATTATTGTGTGTGGGCTGCAGTTGAGCGAGAGACCAACAAAACTCTTTGTGACACCAAAGATGAACTGAAGGCAAGGATTATGGCAGCATTCACCAACTTAAACAAGGAGACCATCCAGAAGAGCTGCAGGAGATTCCGAAGTCGTCTGGAGACCGTGGTTAAGGCCGATGGCGATGTTATTGGATAAATTTACTTTTTAGTATTTCAAGATATTCTTATGTAATTTTGGTAAATATATCTGTTAAAATGAAAAGTCAGTGTTATTTTCATTTTTGCGTAATTTAGACGACAATTTATTCGCCGCACCCTGTCTATATATAAAACCAATCCTTCCCGGTTCCTGCAACATCTGAAGACCGACATCGCGTTAATGCTACGTGTTTTGAACAATTTAAACGTGGTAGCTTTCATTCCTCTCCAGGTCTTAACAACAGATTTGTTCCAAAGAAGAAAGGACACGAACCGAAACCAGTTCTGCAACTTCATTTATTGACCCCGAAAGGATGAAAAATAAAGTTGGCCACGGCGGGGTTTGATCTCTGAGTGTAGAGACGGGATACAAATACTGCGAAGCACTGTCTGTCTGTCTGTCACTCTAATGTCTCGTGCATTTATGAGTGCAGTGGCATAAATGCATTCAACTGATGCACTCAATGGAAACTGCGAGAGAACTGCAGCTGTTTCACCTGATTTCACACGGCACAGCATCTCAAATTACGTTACGGCGAACATTGGACAGTGCAATCTTATGTATGTATGTATGTATGTATGTATGCATGCATGTTGGCATGCATGTATCTATGTATGTATCTATCTATCTATCTATCTATCTCACCATACCATATTAAACCATAGTCCCTCCTCTCTCAACTTTAATGTGATTCTATGAAAAACAAAAACAAACCCAGTGATGCGACTCGGATCACATCTCCATCCCACTTTGCTGAATGGCCACCTCCATGTGTACGCTTCGTTTCCTTTAGGTTCCCTTTTGAAATTGCTTACAAATCTTAATTGAACCTTTAATCCGACATTGCGTTATCGCCGGTTTCTTTGGTAACTTGCCAACCACTTAACGCACTAATGTTTAACTAAGCAGCCAGAGAAACCATCTTGCTTTCAAGTTTAAAACCGGAATTAAAGCGCTCCCCCACCCCCCACCTTAACTGTATGAATATATTATAAATGAACTCTCTCACATTCGCTCATTTATAGAAGC
>NC_069001.1:38889609-38892109 GCF_001194135.2 Octopus bimaculoides
TGTTTCCATACACACACACATTATGCGCAATATGCTGTTCACTGGAAAAACTGCAATAAATTTAAATATTATACTCCGTCCTTGTAGGATAAAGAAGAATGTAAAACCCTTACTTTCTGTGCTGTTGATTTGTAGATGGAAGCGGAGAAAGAGTTTCCTCACGGACCGTTAACAGTTTAAAAAATAAAACAAAACTATGTAATCTGTGTGCATTTTCCTTCTTTTATTTTACACACACACGCACGCAGACATTTTTTGCAACTGTCCGACGATCAATCACTTGAAACACTGATCAAGAGCTTGTGAAGATTTTGTTTCGCCCTCTAATAGTATGTTACTCTAACTTTGATATTAGAGTACTATTTTTTCCATCTTGTCACGCATTTTATGTACTTACTTATGTATCTTTATATGTATGCATGTATGTATGTATACACACACAACCTCACTATACATATATATATGTGTGTATATGTATATATATATATATATATATATATATATATATATATATATATATATATATATATTACACCCCTACCACCTTACACACGTATGTATGCATACGTGTATGTATGTATGTATGTATGTATGTATGTGTAAGTATGTTCGTGTGCGTGTGTGTCTGTGCAAATGTATGGTTGTGTAAGCCAGTACCATAGTTTCGTATAGATGACGATTAACTACCAAAGACGATCTTTCGCGGACATGAAAAATGATGTCACTCAAAATGATGTGTGGAAACATTTTATTTCTTCGTTTATCTTATTTATATCTTTATCTTAGTTTTTTAACACACACACGCACGCACGCACGCACGCACGCACGCACAAACTTCTGCACTACACACAAACATACACACACTCATGCACGCACACCCATACACACCAAAACCCCCTTTCACCAATGTTTAACCTCTCCCTATAACCCCAACACGTTCATACACATCAGCCCCAACAAGACATACAGAATTATAGCCATTAACAAACTCATTTAACCAACTTAAGTGACAACCTTTCCTTTCTACTACGTTCGTGCAAATCTCTCTCATAACGTACATATCAGTAAAAATTTGCATGTTAGCCGACAGTTAACATCGTTTATGTTAATGAAGCGGACAAGTTTTGAAACGTGCGTATATGATATATCGATACATACATACATACATATATATATATATATATATATATATATATATGTACATACACTGTACATTATACACTCTTCCACTTAAAAAAATGAGAAAAGTGTTAAAGAAAATAAAAACACCCTACGGTGTATGAAAGGAAAAACTGGAATGAATAAAACGAAAAAAGAAAGAGAAAGGAAAAACAGTAAAAACCAACATGGCTGAAAAGTAAGAAAAAATGGTGCGATGACAAATTCTGTGTATTATGTTATAAGTGGTGATAGCATTATATAGAGAGATCGATATTTTGTCACGTTATTCATCATATGTGACGAAAATTGATTGTATAAAATTGTAATATAATTTGTTTTTTTTTTTGTAAATAACAAAATATAACATATATAGAATTATGTGTGTATGTATGTATGTGTGTGTATGCATGTATGCATGTCTCTTCTATTTTTTTTTTAATTATTATAAATCTTCTACTGAGGAGGAAGCCGGTTTCCAACAAAGATACAAAGCCCCATCTTTGGGATGTAGTTAACACAGACAATTATGTATGTATGAATCTGTCTCTCTATCTGCATATATGTACGTATATATATATATATATATATATATATATATATATATATATATATATATACTTTTACTTTTACTTTTATACTATAACTTTTTTCAATTTACTGGATTCCAGCCATGCTGGGGCACCGCGTGCATAAATTTACTCGGACAAATCGACCGCAGTATACAAACCAACTCCCGTTGTTAAGCGATGTTGAGACAAACATAAACCCTAACCCATATATATAAATATATACACAACGCATTTCGACCTTTCGGGGTCGATAAATTAAGTACCAGTTGCGTACAGGGGTCGATCTAATCGACTGCCCCCCTCCCTCAAAATTTCTGGCCTTGTGTCTAGAGTAGAAAAGGATACTACACATGTCGATATTAGACAACATATTGATATAGAAAAACATAACATAGACAATAAATCTTAAGCGATCACGTGACCGAGCAGGCTATCAAATGCTGTTATACATCGCTGGTCAAAATGCGCTAAGCACCGTTTTAGTTTTCGAAAAGGTAGTTAACCTCGCTGGCCTGGTGAGGAAAAAACAAAGAATATTCTCTTCAAACCAGAAACTTTCGGAGAGCAATGGAATTTATTTATTTTTTTTTTTTTGGTTGGTTTTTCGATTGGAAGGAAAGAAACGCAGCTTTTGTCTAAAATGAAAAGGTTGTTTTATCAAAGTCGACTTGAACTTTCAAATTTACTGAAAACATTTCAATTGGTGCGAGTTTTAGTGTGAAATTCTTAGAGTAATCCGTCGGATTATCGGATGTCAAGGATTACATCAA
>NC_069001.1:38898317-38900748 GCF_001194135.2 Octopus bimaculoides
TCTGTCTCCCGAGAAGCTACACACACTTCACCAACTTCTTGTACCTATCAATAGCAAAAATGACCTATCTTATTGTTGCCACCAGAGGTGCTCCCTGTTAAGGAATTTGAAGCTGACAATCCAGACATGCCGCTCTAGGCCTGACTGTCTCACACACAGGGACAAGGCATTTAATTCCTGCCACCCGTATAGGCTACAGCCACACCCATGTTGATCATTAAACCTCAATTGCAACCCAACAGCACGAAATTTGGTTATTCCCACATAAAGATCACTGTCGTTAGTGTGTTAACACTCTTCTGAAAGACGACCGAAGTACTTACTGACCAGCGCCATGTATGGCGCTCCAATACAAGGAACTGGCGTAGTTGTTGAATCCGCTGCATCGTAACCTCTCGCTAAAGCGACGACAGCATCCTGTCAACTTTCTGTCTGAACACGCAGACCTAAAAATAAGTAGCTGGTGTCGCTTTCCCAGCATTAATACCACGTAATCTGAGCTGACCAATAGAAGCCTAATATTAAAAAACCATTTTGAATTTGTCTCAAATCTCTCCATTCTGTCCTAGCATTTGACGAGATGGACTCGTCCATGCTCCCACGAAATTTTAAGTTATGTGGAGTTGAGTTAAGCTGTTATTGATTATATATATATATATACGTGTATGTATGAGCAACGAAAGATGCCTCTACATGGTAGCTCGAGTAGAGAGAAGTAACAGCCAAATTTCCCTTAAATCACACCCTCCGGCCGTGGGAAACAAATAACTCATTAGACAATGCACTCCTCGGTACACTGAGGCAAGGAAGGAAACAGGTTGACTTTAATCCTATGGATCTACTAGTACAGAACTAGCATAGTGCCAAACGAGAAGAACAACAGCAACAAACTGACCAGCGAGGAGTGGGTGCAGTGATGCTGTGGGTGATGTCCCCTCTTTCGTTGTCAACCTAATCCTAGTCTTTTATGAAAAAAAAAACACTAGAAAAAAAAAACAAAAAAACCAGGAACGAATATAAGCGAAGACGAATATGAAAAAAACAAATATAAATATCAAAACGTAAAAAAAAAACCTACAAAAAAAAACAACGCGAAATTATTAACAATTGATATCATTGTAAAGATTGTGTTTCTGTGGAATTGGTTGATGTTGATGTTGTTGTTGCTGTCGTTGTATGCTGTTGTTGTTGTTGTTGTTTTGTAGTTGTTGCTGATGTAGAAAAAATACTTTTTTGGTAGGAAATATTCGGGTTTTTGGGAATGGTGAAGGGAAAAAACCGGAAGTGTCAGATATTGTCAAAATGATAATAGAAATTACAATAGCAGCAGCAGTAGTAGTCGTAGTCACAGTAGTAGTAGTCGTAGTAACTGTTGTCGTGGTAGTACTATTAGATTATATTGGTATTATTATTATTATTATTATTATTATTAGTAGTAGTAGTGGTAATAGTGGCAGTAGTAGTGGTATTGTTTATGGCGGAAGCAGTAGCAGTGGTGGTGATGATGGTAATTGTACTATTAGCTGTGGTGGTGGTGGTGGTGGTCGTAAATACAACAACCGTACGAGAGACTAGGGTGTGTATGGGAAGTATGAGATGTCTTATACTGAAGAGAGAGAGAGAGAGAGAGAAAGAATAAAGGTAAACTGTACAGTGTAGATTGTGTCTATTTACATTGGTGGTGGTTGTAGTAGTGGATTTGGTGGTGTTGATGGTGTGGACGTTGGTTGTGGTGGTGAGATGTATCTGTATAAATATTGACTTGGGGACAGCTATTATATCTCAGCTCTAACACAAATGTTGTGAGTATAAGTACATACATACATACATACAGATGTGTGTGAAGGCACGTGACCTAATTGTTAGGTCGCTAGATCGTCAGTTCAATTCCCAGTGCGTTGTGCTGTTGAGCAAAACTACTTCATTTTACGTTGGTCCAGTCCACTCAGCTGTCAATGGGTCACACTGTGACAGCATACATAGCCTTTTGATGCGGGGGGATTTTGGTCTGCTCACTTAGCCATCATTCAAAAAGTAAAACCGATCGAAATGCATTGTGACTAGCGGTGTCCCAGCTGATGCGATGAAGGGAGCGGTCTGTTCGTGAAATTAACGTGCAAATTGCTGAGTACTCCACAGAGTAAATATGTATGTATGTATGTGCAGATTTGTATGTATTCTCATGCATATAGTTGCATATCTAGACATGCACATATATATTTAAATGATAAACTTCTGGAAAGTTATACAGATTTTTACAGTTCCAGCGATCTGTAGTCTTCGAATTAGCTTTCTCCTTTCTGGTTTTGAGAAGTCTAATTTCTTAAGATTGGTATTTAGGCAATGTGTTACATATCCATATGTATGTATGTATGTGTGTGTGTGTGTGTGTGTGTGTGTGTGTGTGTGTGTGTGTGTGTGTGTGTGTGTG
>NC_069001.1:38901171-38902227 GCF_001194135.2 Octopus bimaculoides
TATACATATATGCATATACCGACTCCCAAACCCGTAGCCTCCGCACGTACTGTATTAAAATGTCGACCGTAATGGTGGTTTCTTTTGTCACGTCATAATTGAAGACATGAAAAATTAACGGATTTATTTATTTATTTGTTTATTAATCAATTAATTAATTTATCAAAATTTTATATGTTTTAGCGCAAAAACAAAAAGGAAAACCTGTTTCGTTCTTCTTGGTTGTCTTGTTTAGCACGAACACCCCCTCCATCAGGATTGATACTGTTGTAGTCGTTGTCATTCTCCTTCTTTCTCTCTTCTGTTTGTTTGTTGTTGTTGTTGTTCTTCTTCTCCATCATCATAATCCACATCATCATCATCATCTTCACAGAACTATCTCCGCAACCCGAACGCATTATTTACTGATACTATCATCATCTTTAGCATCATCATCATCATCATCATCACTATTATCATCATCATCATCATCGCCATCATCATCATCATCATCATCATCATCATCATTATTATATGAAAACTCACAGCTTGTTTTCCTGGGTATGGTGGAAAGTGTCAGCTGTCCACAGCCAGCAGACTAAGGTGGCACTTGTTTATTGGTCAGGCTTCAAGAACCCTGCCAAGAATTCTTGCAGTTCCAAGCCGATCTAATTGTTGTAGGTGTTCGACCTTCACCCTTGCACCAATCTATTATTACTATTATTATTATTACTATTATTATTATTATTATTATTGTTATTATTATTGTTATTATTATTATTATTATTATATGGCATTTGTCCAATGCATAGAATTAACAACGAGGAACGCAAACTGGCCATCGCCGACTGCGGTCTCTTTGTATGCCACTGAAATGCCAACCGAACATGTTGCCTTGCACGTGGTTAAGGACCACCACATCACATCTAACGAGTCGAATAAAATTTACTTGAAACACATACGTACACTCACATGTATAAACATACATGAATATATATTTACACATGTGCATGCATACACATGTATACACACACGCATATATATATATATATATATATATATATATATATATATATA
>NC_069001.1:38903272-38904328 GCF_001194135.2 Octopus bimaculoides
GAGAGAGAGAGAGAGAGAGAGAGAGAGAGAGAGAGAGAGAGAGAAAGAGAGAGGTGAGAGAGAGAGGTGAGAGAGAGAGAGAGAGAGAAGCAGAGAGGGCGAAGTGATTTATACTCGAAACCCTTGTCGACACTTTATGTAAAATTTTATGCCATAAAAATAAAACATGAGTGAAAGTTATAAAAGAAAGGAGAGCTCTTATAAAGGGAAAGAAATGCAATGTAAAGAACAGTTTCATAAAGAGAGAGAGAGCGAGTGTGCTAATGAGAGAAATGATGTGAAGAAGTGATGGATGACACGTTAAGAAAACAGAACAGGATATAAAAAACACGGTAAGCAAATTTGTGAGCACACACACACACACACACACACACATGTGTACGTATGTGTAGGTGTGTATATTTGTATGTGTCTATAGTGTCTATGTGTCTGTGTGTATGTGTATGTACATATATGTGTACACACACACACATATGTATTTCAGTTGCATTGTTTTCTAATAATAATAATAATATTAATAATATTAATAATAATAATAATAACAACGGCAACAACAAGAACAATAGCAAGAACTGCAGCAACATCATCATCGTCATTAACAACAACAACAAAAAGCATTTAGGAAGCGTATAAAGTACTCAAGAATTCCCGTTGCAATTCAAAAGAATGGAAATTTTATTTTAATTTTTATTTGAAAAACAACCAAGAGAAGCAGGAAGGTTGAGTAGTTGAATGGACGTTCACCTTAAACAGAAACAACTTGAAGAAAAACACAAGCTGTTCAGGCTGTCTGTTAAGATTTTCAGTTTAAAACAAAAAAAAAAACAAAACAAAAAGAAAATATAGAGAAAACAACGAAGCTATGAGATATTTCGCTGAAAGAGAATGGCGGATAGGAACTTTCTTTCTGTACAGGTTGATATCACACGTCAACGACTCGGTATGGAGATATTTGTATTTGTGACAACTTACATACGAGGGCTGTATATGCGTGAGGATATATATACATATATATATATATATATATATATATATATATATATATATATATATATA
>NC_069001.1:38904406-38905611 GCF_001194135.2 Octopus bimaculoides
GATATCACACGTCAACGACTCGGTATGGAGATATTTGTATTTGTGACAACTTACATACGAGGGCTGTATATGCGTGAGGATATATATACATATATATATATATATATATATATGTATATATATATATATGTATATATATATAGAGAGAGAGAGGGAGAGAGAGAGGGGGCAAGAGAGGGGAGATAGATAGATGGAGAGAGAGAGAGAGCAAATAAGTTGAATTAGGTTTTAATAAAGATATTTAATTAAAAGAATAAGTTTGTATTGTGAAGATGGTAAAAAAAACGTGGAAACGAATTCGTTGTAGGTAAATAGCAATTAATATAGATTATGGAAATAATTTTGAAAAATGCTCGTTTTATATTTGTAGTGTAAATTGTGTAAATTTTGAATTGAAAAACGATGTGTTTTGAGAGAGAGAGAGAGGGGAGAGAGAGTGGGAGAGAGAGAGAGAGAGGGAGAGAGAGAGTGAGTGGGAGAGAGAGAGAGAGAGAGAGAGAAATCAACGCGGCGACACTAGAACCCTCTGGTGTATCACCAAGATACGAAGAAGAGATAATCTGATCGGATTAAGATTGAGAAAAGATTCTTTTTAAGGATTTATCGTAAGACCAGTAATTAACTTTGTGGTTAATTAATTGATTAATTGCTTTAAAGAACACAATGACTAGGGGACAGCAAAAGTGCGATCGATTCTATAGATTGTTATACATAATTGTATATTACATATAACACTATGATTGCTCGGAATACTCTTCTAAATTATTGTTTTATTATTTTGTTATATTATTTTGTAACTTAGGTATTTCGATGGATACACCACCCGAGTTGGTCCAGACCATGTCTAGATTAAGAGCACCATCTGGAAAAGACATTTAGTATATAGTACCAGTAAAGTACTGGAGTAAACGGAATTAGCTAACCCGCTTCGTCCAAATTACTGGCTTTGTGCCTAAATCAGACAGGCCCGCTGATGTTTAACCTCAATTTTCGTTAGGAAAAAATATTTATAAAGATAATGTGTGGTTTACAGGAAATACTGTGAGACCCCTATTACTTATGGGCTTCCGTAATTTACTAAATCCCAAACACAATTCAGGCATTGCTACGACTGTTGCAATTGTGTAGAAATTTGTTGAGTTTCAAAAGTATTTTTATTCACCGTTATATCAAAGATAACTATCATATATATATATATATATATA
>NC_069001.1:38905621-38910621 GCF_001194135.2 Octopus bimaculoides
GTATGTATATACATATGTATGTATATATATATGTATGTCTATGTATATGTATGTATATATATATGTATGTCTATGTATATGTATGTATATATATATGTATGTCTATGTATATGTATGTATATATATATATATGTATGTATGTGTATGTATATATATATATATATATATGTATGTATGTGTATGTATATATGTGTATGTATATATATGTATGTATATATAATATGTATGTATAATATTCATCGTCTGAAAATTTTCAGTATTTGCTTTCTCTCTCTTTATATACATGTATATATATTTTGTATATAAAACCCAAGCATTTTTATTTGTTTATTCGCATAATTGTCTCTCTCTACATTCACATTATACATCATAGGAACTAAAGTGTCATATGTACACACTTATTGAACCCTTCCTCTGTAAATATTGCCATTTTAACTCTACTCGATAGTAAATGTGAGAATGACTGTTTAAATTAACTGTTTCTAAAATTAATTAAAATACAAACTTAAACCAGCCAGAAATATATTTAATCATTATAATAACATTATATTTTATCGTTATTGAAATTACTTATCGTCTTCGAATATAAATTATCTTTAAATAAAATAATTTTTTCATTGCGATAAATAGCTTTCAAATATATATTGTTTTGTAATATATGTTGTCTTTAATACATACTGTCTTCAAATATAAAACATTTAAAAATATATATTGTCTATAAATATGTATTGTTTTCAAATATATATCTTAAAATAAGGCTGTGAGTTGGCAGAATATCTAGTGGCAATTCGCCCATCTTGACTTTTTGGATTTCAATTCCGCCGAGGTTGATTTTGCCTTTCATACCTTTGGAGTCGATAAAATAAGTACCAGTTGCGTTCTGAGGTCGATATAATCGACTTACTCCCTCCCCCGAAATTGCTGGCCTTGTGCCAATATTTGAAACCGATATATATCTTAAAATCTGTCTTCAAATATCTATTTTATATAATCGTTAATACAATTCTTTCCCATTTCGTCACCGTATTAAACTCTTCCCATCCCTTCACACACCGCCATCACCTCCCCATGTTTAATTAAACCCACCCATTTTTCTTCTTATAAAGTTAGTATGTATTAATTATGATATCTACTCTAACCATCTGTTGGCTATCGAGTTTCCTTCTACTTTTAGCCTATTTCTATCCAGTCAATCTCCTTTCTTCTTTTTAAAACCATCCTTAATATTTTTCTCTCTACAATTTGATGAAGCAACCAAGGTGAAACTCCGAAGTCAATGTTGCATTTCAACACACACAAGCACAGGAATACACTTTCTGCAACTTTGCTTAGGCATCTGAGCGGGTATCGCCATGACAACTTTGTCATGGTCAATGCGATGGTCACACACTACACACCTTCCTTCCAAGCAATGCTGTAAACAGCGGAAGTGAGGTAGAGCGTTAACATTTAGTGCATATGGACAGCAGAGTTCAAAGTCAATCTGTACCAAGCGGCTTCATTCTGCGTGCTTTAACTTCGTTACTATGGCAACAGTCCGGATACTTATTGATCAGACCTCGTATATTTATTTGTACATGTCTGTATATATATATATATATGTATATGTATGCAAATACAAGCACATGTATTGTTTATATACATACATACATACATATATATATATATACAGCATACATACACGAACGCGTGTATATATATAATAACAGTACGCTGGATGCATTTGACAAGCTGTCGTACTGCTATCAGTGATCTCAAAATGCGAAACAGCGTTTTGTTCATTCTATCAAATGTTCACAAAGCGTGATAGAAAATTTAGCACATTCAATTCTGTGTTTTCTGCAGCTAATTTAGTGCAGCTTTTTGATTGGCTGCATCGTAAAACTGCGATTTTCAGCATAATTGTTTTATCTTGTATATTTTCTTCTACAAATATATTGTTTTTCCTTCATATTTTTTTCACTGCCCCAGCAATATTTTGTTTTGTGGTTGATAGAATATAATTTTTACGTTTATTGTTATATTAAAAAGCTGCTATTATTTCTTGCTGAATCTGGTGAAACGGTTTCTAAAATGAACGACCAATTGGATAATTTTCCACTTATCAAAGATGGCGAACGCAGATTCTATTATGTTTTTAGTTTAGTAATTCGTGTGTATTTTGTATTTGCGCATGTGTTGTTTGTGTGTGAGTGCGCGCGCTGGTGACTGTGTATGTGTGTGTGTTTGGATGTGTGAATGAGTGGGAGCTTTTGTGTGTGCGGTTGTAGTGGGTATGCGTATATGTGTTTGGGGTTGGGGACATGTGTGGGTTTGTTTCTATGCATATATACGTGTCTATGCGTATGAATGTATATAAATATGTATGTATGCATGCATGTTTGTATAAAAGGTCTATGTGTATATATATGTATATGTATGTATGTATATATATATATATATATATATATATATATATATATATATATATATACACGTATATATATAGATATATGTATGTATGTATATATATTACGGTTATCAATATAACAATATTTGGCAAAAAAAAAAATATAAACGATCATCCCGAGATACAAGAATATAGTGAATCGAAACAAAGAAGAAGAAACAAGAAAAGACAGTAACGCGAGTACGTGGTACAAGTACTGTATGATGAGAGACGCTCAGGAAAGGAAGGAAAATATATATGTATGTATATGTGTGTGTGTGTGTGTGTGTGTATATTGAGTCATCCCTTTAATAATGCGGTTTTTTCAGTTGCATGAACTAAAAGTCGGAGGGGGACGGGATAAACTACTTACTATAAAGGCATGTAGTAATTTTATTTTCCTCTTATTCTTAGTGCAAGTTTTGAAGAGTGCAGTTCGATTTTAACAGTTATTTTTTCAAAGCTATAATGGAAGTGGTAAAGGAGCATATTCGGCATATTTTGCTTTATGAGTTCAATAAAGGCCACAACACAACGGAAAGTGCGAGGAACATTAATGCAGTATGTGAGGATCGGACAATAAGTGTAAGCCAGTGTCAACTGTGGTTCCAGACACTCTGAGCTGGAAACTACAGTCTAGAAGACGAGCCTCTCGTCCTGGAATATCTGTAGAGCCCGACGAGGACGTACTGCAAACCCTGGTGGAACAAAATCCCATCGTAACTGTTGAGGAACTTAGCAGAGAAGCTTGGATTTGGTCATTCAACCATTCATCGACACCTGAATGGCATCAGAAAAGTCAACAAATTGGATCAATGGGTTCCTCACAAACTTTTCCAGTCTAATCACGCGCAGAAAGTGAATGTGTGCTCTTCTTTGCTGACGAGTGCAGTACCCAAGATACCAGTGGCTAAAGTGACCCAAGGGCCGGGTGGTGGATTTGAATTGAGTGGCAAGGTGTGTGGTAAACCAGCTCGTAAACAAGACTGGAATCAGAGAGATTAGAACAGAAACAGAAATACTTGTGAGTAAAAATGTAATTAGGAGAGACAGAAAGTACCGGAGATGAGTTACTGGTTACAAATTTTGGCAGAAGGCCTGTAATTTCGGGGGAGCAGGATATGTCAATAACACCGACCCCAGTGTCCAACCGATACTTGTTTTGTCGACCCTTAAAGGATGGAAGGTAAAGTCGACGTCGGCGGAATTTGAACTCAGAATGGGATGACGGACGAAATGCCGCTAAACATTTCGCTCGGCCTGCTACCGTTTCTGCCAGTTCGCTGCCTGACAAGAGTTCTGACTAATGTTAACAACCGAACCAAATGCTAGAAACAGCAGCCATAAATTATTGACTCAACATAACAATGACATAACACACTTTATGCTGAAAACAGTGTGTGATCGTGGATGGTGAGGAGGATGACGTTGATGATGATGATGATGATGATGATATCAACAGTAGGTACAACAACAATAGTTTCCTTTGAAATTCGTCCAAATTAAACAAAATCCCAGAAAAAAACTCAATAAACGATAGATAATAGATATTGAACGGGTATCGCTATAAACACGTCTCTCGGCGTCTGGCTCTTTCTCTCCCTCTTATACAGTCGCAAACCGATATATAGGTGTGTGGCCCCTTTCAATTTCGCCAGTAATAAGTTCGTTTTGTGATTAATCTCTTATTCTGTGCGACGCCATTAAGCTCACCGACTGAGTCTGCTGCTGTTTGCTAGGACTTCGTTTTGTTTGATGCTTCAGGAAACCGAAGGGAAAACAACTAAACGAGCAGACGACAGACGGGTAAACGTATTTTTAGACAAATAGAAACCCACAACTGCTTTCTTTTTTATTCCATTTGGCCCACAATATCTGCTGCCTGTGCATTTTCATTGATATTTCAATGACACAAGACGTACTGGGTGGTGATGGTGTTGGTGGTTAGGAATTACCACCAACAACGACGGCGAAGATGACGACGACGACCACCACCACCACCGCAAACCCGACGTAATTTTCAAAATGGAAACCCTACGACTGAATTTCTTTCCATTTGAAACTGGAGATGAACCGTGTAGAAAAGCAATTACTCAATCAATTTATCTTTCATTTCGTTTATTTGCTGTGACATTACAATGATGTGCTGCGATTGGTTAGTTTCCATTTCAGAGAGAAAAAACGCTGCAGTGGAACTATTTGCTCCAACTCTAAACCATTGCCTGATAATATTGCCCGAACACAATCATTATTTAACGATGACAATCACCAAACATTCCACTCGATTTTCCTTTGCGTTTTCATTTGATCTGTTTGCCTCTGCGTCTCTCTGCCTGCCCGTCCGTCTGTCCGTCTGTCCGAAGTACTTCGATCCTGCTTTGTACCGTTGCTTCTCTCCTCTACCATAATTGATTCCTTGGCATTTAATATGGATACATACATATGTATATATATATATATGTATGTATGTATTTGTGTATATACATATACATGTATTAAATAAACATATAGAATATATACTCGCTTCTTAGTCCGCTAATCTTACATAACTGATTTACTACGTATACAGTGC
>NC_069001.1:38914212-38915148 GCF_001194135.2 Octopus bimaculoides
ACAGAGGGACTGTGCAAAAGGGCTGAACCCAAAACCTCGTGGCTGCAAAGCGAGCTTCTTAATCGCACAGCCATGCCTACGTATATATATATATATATATATATATATATATATATATCTTTATTCTCTTCGAAAATCTTTGAAATAACCGTATTTTTAAAAATCTTCACACGAGCTTATTTTCTTCAATGAGAAATATTGACGATTCTTCTTTGACTTGGCTCCAGAGATATGAGAGCATTTATTTTGTCAGCCGAAAAAGTGAAAGTCTTTTTTATTGGATATTATCTTAATTCTCGCCACGTGACACCCTGTAATACCCGAGCTCAGTCACTTTCACAAGACATAGTTTTCTTTTGGACAATCTGTTTGCAATAACAATTTCTTGAGACAAATTCCCTTGATACATCTCCATGGACGTCCACTTACATAATGTAGTTCTTCACAAAGTTTGATATCCTCAACACAATTAGGACAAAGTGAAATACAATGCAGAAGGCCATCATGTCCCCAAAATATATCTTGGATATTTCCTGTTTATCGATATAATTCTTTTGATATTCGTTACACCTGACAAATTGATAGTCGTGCTTTGCTCATGTTTATTTGCAATTTGATTAAAATATTGGAGGGATCCAACTCCAAGAAGAACAGAACCGCATTGGATGATACATTTGTCCAACCGGAACTCTACCGCTTCTATAGTTTACTTCCGTTTCTTTATAAGTTCATTTTGTAGGAAAATACGTTTATTTATTGGTCTGGAAGCCACATACTTCTGATAAAATAAATACTGTAAGCTTATATAAAATACCATTATTATTATCTACAGGATATATATGTATGTATATGTATATTGTATAGATCTCTCTCTCTTTCTCTCTCTCTCTCTCTCTCTCTCTCTCTCTCTCTCTCTCTCTCTCTCTCTCTCTCTCT
>NC_069001.1:38915930-38917652 GCF_001194135.2 Octopus bimaculoides
TCTGTCTGTCTGTCTGTCTGTCTGTCTGTCTGTCTGTCTGTCTGTCTGTCTGTCTGTCTATCCATCTACATACATACATACATACATAAATATATATAAACACGCATTAATATATAACGCACAGGTAGGAAATGCGCGTCTCTGAGTTAGTGTATAGAATATATTACAATGGCAGGGCACCTATGCATGTAGGCATGTATGTTTGTATGGACGTACGTAGTACGTATGTTGTATGCATGTATATATGTATGTGTGTGTGTATGTATGTATGTATGTATGTGTGTAAGTTTGTATATTTTTATATAAAGCGAGAGAGAGAAAGAGGGAGAGACAGAGAGATTACGTATTTACATGCATATAAAAACATATATATATATATATATATATATATATATATATACACATATATAAACACACACATAATACATATGTAACGTATAGAGCAATAGTAGGTAATTCGTTTGTGTGTTAGTATGTAGAAGAAACCATATTTACAGAGCACATGCACAAACACACAAATATATGTGTGTGTGTATATATACACACATATATATATACATACCGACAGCGATGGGAGAGAGAGAGAGAGGGAGGGAGGGGAAGTTTGAGCTATGTATATTTGTATATATTCTTGTGTATGTGTGTGCATGTGAATGCGTGTGCATGTTTGCTGGAATACACAAGCACATGCATACATCCATCCATTCATACATATGTCTATATCTGTCTATCTATCTATCTATATACATACACACACACACACACGCACACACACACATATATATACATATATATATATATATATACACACATGCATGTGTACTTTATATATCCATGGAAGCAAGTATATCAATGAGCGCGTCCTGTATAGACACGTATTAAACACAACATTCATATATACGCATAATGATGTACACACATATACATACTGGTACACATACACACACAAATACATACAGAGAAACAGACATATCCATACACACTCATATATATACATATATATATATATATATATATATATATATATATTACATACATATGCGACGCAGATATGTATTAACAACAGCCTTGTACAGTGAGCTTGTTTCCATGTATTCACTTCCTGCCATGCAATCACGCGCTCATATTTCCCTAAGGGAGAAATTATCTGCCATTTTTTGGTGGGGAAAATTATTCGACAAAAGCAAATAGCAGGCTTGTTTTTTTGTAATCACATACATATACAGGCACATACATACATACATACATACATATTTGTGTGTGTGTGTGCATATGTACGTATGGGTGTATGTATGCAGGTATGCGTATACGTATGTAGTTTAATAGTTTTCTTTTTATAAGTGCATGTGCATATAGTGTGTAACTACTGCATTCAGCATTCACATAATAGCCATGGTAATGCCTGTGCTCTGCATAGGCGTGGGTGTGGGGGAGGAGTTAAGAGTAGAAGCGGTGTTATACCAGCTGATGTACCTTGGATTTTAGGATTCCTCTATGCTACTAGTACTGTAGTTTCTCTTCCCATCTCTCTCTCCTCTCTCTCTATCTGTATATATGTATATATATATATATATGTATATATATATATATACACAAATATATACACACACGTATATATATATACTTACATATATATGCATGTACGTATGTATATTCGTATATACATTTGTTTCTACGTACATCTCTCTCTCTCTCTCTCTCTCTCTCTCTCTCTCTCTCTCT
>NC_069001.1:38917662-38921188 GCF_001194135.2 Octopus bimaculoides
ACGTATGTATATTCGTATATACATTTGTTTCTACGTACATCTCTCTCTCTATCTCTCTCTCTCTCTCTCTCTCTCTCTCTTTCTCTCTCTCTCTCTCTCTCTGAATAAAGTTTAGAGATAATGAAAAATAAATACATACGAAAAGCTTTTCACTATTTTGTGTCTACCAAATTTCACTTCCATGGAATTGGTCAACTTACACGAAATAGTGAGATCGAACTCAAAACCCTTACACCGAGACAGCGTTCTCCTTAACCTCCTTCTTATCTAAACCCTCAGCCCAGCAATTCCTTAGAAATCTTTCTAAGTATGATTGCCATTCCACTAGGATTCTAAGACTGAAGGTTCTATAATCTACTCTAGTCTTCTATTTAGTTTGATTAGAATCTCTTAATTAGTAATGGCTAAAAGAAATCGACGAAGGAATGTACTACACGTCTAATTATGTAGCATTGTTGCGTGAGATGAGCTGTGAGTGGGGCCGTGAGTGGAACTATGAGTGAAGATCCTCTCACAGATACATCTGACCGGACTATACCATTACTCTGCAATTCTAAGCTGCAGACTACATGCTGACGTTTCTGAAGAAGCATAATTCCTGTTTATGCTCGTCTCTGAACAATTTCTGGCTTTCTCTTCTCACGTTTCTTCCCCTACCCACTTATCCCCCCCCCGCCCGCTCACTCATCTTACCCTTCTCATTTATCTCGTCTGCTGTATTTACCATTCTGTCACTCAAACACCAAAACTGTAATTCTAATTAAGAAGAAAACATTATATACGTAACCCGAGCGTCTCGTTCAATTTGTATCTTATCGTAAATCTGGTTGCATCAAATCTTTTATCGGGGTTTTGTGTGTGAGGAAATAGTTCTGCCTTTTGTTATTTTACTGTATTATTAGTGATGGAAGTAGGAAGAATTAACCAGAGACGAGCTCTGTATGAAAACCGAACAGTTAGGTCAGTGGTAACACTTAATGTCAGTGAATCATGAAATTTTACTGAATTAAGAAATACATTAAAATTGGAGAAGGCAAAAAAATAACCAGTTTGACATGAACGACAGGGAAAGCAAGCGTGAAATTATAGTTGACGGTAATTAGGAATTGAAAGAAATGGTGAGGGATTCTGGTGTTGGCAATAAAGGGAAGCAACTGTAGATATGTTTCTGCTTGTTAGAATTTTTCAGCGATGAACAGACATTATCAGTTCCGCCAAACATTATCAAATCGATTATTAATTGACATTATCGCTACTGTTACGCATTATCAGTTCTCTCATATATTATCAGTACCAGCAGACATTAACACTGTCACGCGTTACCAGTACATTTGCTGTATTTTTTCACAGTGGTCGAGTGTGGGTCTGGAGACTCTGTGGTCAAGAATTTGACGTGAAAAGATTGCAGCCAATAACGAAACACGGTGGCTATTCTGTGATGGTCTGGGGAGCAATTTGGAGTAATGGTCGATCATGGCTGGTGGAGTGTGAGGGAAACATAAACCGATCGACATATGTCCATATTGCAGAAAGGACTCCTTCCAATTTTCTCCAGTATTGAAATGATTAACGATGACTCTTTATCTATTGAAGAAGGGGCTCCTTGTCACACGGCTAAAAAGACTCAAGATTGGTTGGAAGAGAATGACATTAAAAAGCTTCCATGGCCAAGCCAGTCACCAGATACGAACCCAATTGAACACTTCTGAGGCATAATGGACAAGCCAGATCTTTTGAGATTACTGCATGAAACTTGGCAAGAGAATATTCACCACCTGATCAGTAGCATGCCTAATAGGGTCTTTAAGAATTCAAGAGGCATGTCTACTAAACGTTAGATATTCACATTGTAATAATTAATAAATAATTTGAATGTATAATTTCAGATTTAAATAAATTTTAATGATTATAAGGGTGTCTATTTACTTCTGCCATATCTGTATACACACACACATGCATATGTATATGTATGTATGCATGCATGCATGTATGTATGTATGTATGTATGTATGTATGTATGTATGCATGTATGTATGTATGTATATACATTCTGCGTATGATGAAAATGGTTATGTTTCCTGTAAAGACGAGGATGAGGCTACAGTTGACAAGTGTATCTTCTCATATTCTTCGTGACTTCTACATTCGAAATCTGTGCTTTTGTAGTCGAGAAGCAGGAGGTAGCTCCAAAGCACTTAACAAAGAAAAGGAGAGAACGAAGCCATTGAACTGTCCAAAATACGATCGGAATAATGATTAAGTTGTTTGTCTGTAGAAAACAAACAATATACGGCGACATCTAGGGGAAATATTGCCCCGAGAGAAATATATAAGGATATTTCATTTGTTATTAATACAGAGCTAATTCAGCAGCAGAAATATTGGAATATTCTTATCAAAAGCTTCTGCGAGAGAAAATATAAGAAGCGGCCTGATGAGGTTGTTTGAAATAGAAACAAAAATCGTGTACAATGGCAGCGAATCGGCGACGTTCAGATGGAAATGTTTCATTTAAAAATCACTGAGAAAAGGAAGAATATTTATTGACAACTGCTTTGACACGTACAGCTTCTCTATTCCATATACCCACCAACATATACCCACCAGCATATGCATACACACACACATGTATCGCGTTGACTGTTGGCGGTCAGCTGCCGGATGGCTGCCTCACCTTTTCACTGTCTCTCCTATCACTTGGTCTTTTCAGCATGGTTGAAATAAACATCAGAGAAACTTTGTTTTATGGAAAAACTACCCCAGTTACTCAGAGGTATCTCCGGCCCTTTTTCGGAATCCATCGCAATATCGGAAAGCCCTTTACATCGTCAACATGTATCTCAAGGTCACAAGCGTTTTGACCCTTAGCCGATACACTATGCATGAGTGGGGCAGCAACGACTGAATTAATCTTTGCCTTCACAATGGTTCCCCTTGCTGTCGGTCTCTTATCAACCGTTAGTCACATTGAGATTGTTTCAGCTGCTTTCTTCAGTTGGTTCGTTTCCAAACCAATCTTCTGCAGGAAATAGCGCACCGATCCAGCAGAAATGCTGCAGCAACCAGCTTCGATAAGGAATGCGTCTGCATGCCATCCTTTGACAAGGACCTCGTCGACCAAGTCCTGATACTTGGTTTTCTTTAGTTGAGGAGAAATATTTTGTGGGGTGGATCCACAAACGACATCGTTGGTCTGTTGACTTGTAGCAGTTACCTTCGACTGCTAAATATTCTTAGCTTTTGCTTTTTCGTGATTAACCGTAATCGACCCTTTGAGGATTTGTCTGCATTTTACATCGATGTTTGGTTGGATTGTTTCGGCTCTTTATTTTTGGTGTCTACTGTTTAAATTTTTTTTGAAAAGGACAGGTTTTTAAAATTTCTTTTTACCAACTTTGTCCATTAAATGCCACGTATAAAAGGAATGGAATTTATTTTGTGTATCAGAGACGAACTCGAGATGTTCTTGTATTTCATCTGAAGATTAGCTTTCTCTTTCTTCTGCATCATTATATGACAATACATT
>NC_069001.1:38921521-38923274 GCF_001194135.2 Octopus bimaculoides
TATATATATATATATCTGTATATACATAGACAATTCTATATTTAAACACGTACATTGTCTGACTATCCTTTCAACATGTCCAAGTTGTATTTTTTTGTTGAAAGCAAAACGAAAAACAAACAACAACAACAGCAGCAGCAGCAGCAGCAGCAAACAAACACACAAAACACTAAGCCAATCCGCCATTAAGCAACAATTCAGAAAATTGTTAAGAGCAGAAAATTCTAAATGAATTTTGAAAATAGCTTTTACAGAGGAATGTCTTTTCTTTGAAATGAAGATTCTCCAAGATTTTGTTTCCTAGCTATTTTCTTGTTTCTCTTCTTTTCAGTTTAAAATACCATCATTAAAGAATCAGTTCTTCTTCAGCATTAAAACCATTATTTTATTTATTATTTTATTATTTTTTTTTCTGTTTTTCTAAATCTTGTACTCTGTACTTAGGTTGGTTGAAATGGTAAACCCAGAATGCCGTGCAGAAAATTTGGGATTGGGAGAAAAAGTTTGCTGCCGAAATAACCAGCAGCAAATACTGTTTCCAATGGATTACGTTTATTTTTAATTTGGTTTTCACAGAATCAGAGAACTCGGTAACTGCAGATAATGATATTCCCAGGAACTTTTAACATTTTCCAAATGTTCTTGTTTTCTTTTTTACAGAATTCTTTTCTCTTTTTTTTTTTTAACTTTCCGATGATTTTAACATTCACAAAAGTTAGGGAGGATTTTGTCATGGTGATTGTGTTTAAAATAGAACGAAAGACACGTTACAAACGGCAGTGGAATCGAATGTCAGTAAACAGAGACCATTGAAACAGAAGAGTACAGGGGTACCAGTGGAAGTGTGTGCCAGGTAGATATTATGAGAGAGACAGAGAGAGACAGAGAGAGAGACAGACAGACAGAGAGAGAGACAGACAGACAGACAGAGAGAGAGACAGACAGACAGAGAGAGAGAGATAGATAGATAGATAGAGAGAGAGAGAGTGGAATACAGTTATACTTGTCAACGAAGTACAACAAAGCTGACGATTTTTATCTGCTCAGGGCGTGGGATCGAATCCGGCGCCTGATGGTAGCGTTTTGAATCTCTTCGACCTATGCGACCACAATGCGGCAATCTCCATCAATCGTGAATTGTCATTTTCTGCCGGTTCCTCCTCAAATCAAATACACCGAAACCGCCATGGCTGGCTTCTTCCGTTGTTCTGACTCTTAAACTCGCCTGATGGCTGTCATCTTCACACTCAAGTACTCTCCATCTATTGAACTTGCAACGTTTATTAATCACAGAGTTCAGTTTTTACTCTATGTATCGATTGTAAAGTGATCGATATGTGAGAGGTTGACTTATCCTAGACACATAATAAATCGATATACAGTTCGTAAAGTGAAAGAATTCATTTTATTCTAATCAGATTCGGCACCCCCGCTACATCCACCCGAGCTTGTTAATATTCAACATGTCCGTTCTCTTTGTGTTTATAAACCCATAATGTGCTTCCAAGGAAATTTGGAGAAATACATTTGTGAAGCTGATACACTCTCGTACTCTGAACCCCACCCCTTTTTTTGACCCGTAAGTCGTGAATTATTTTTACAAACGGGTAGCATTTAATAAAGAATCATTTTTACAAGGTTTCATGAAATTAATTTGAAATAAGAATTATTTTGCTTTTAAATTGATCAACAATTATTCTTTTACTTTCTTTTATTTGTTACACTCATTGGGTTGCGGCCATGCTGGGGCACC
>NC_069001.1:38923648-38927733 GCF_001194135.2 Octopus bimaculoides
CTCTCTCTCTCTCTCTCTCTCTCTCTCTCTCTCTCTCTCTCTCTCTCTCTCTCACACACCATTCATACCGTTCATACATACATATCTACGTTAAAATATGCAAAACAAATTTTAATGAGTGGCGAAGAATTACCCAAACACTGGTGTCATCTTCAGACGTCTCTAATTAGAATTACAATATGCTTGAGTAGAAGAAACATTTAGGAAGCTCAACGATATCTAATGCGCTTTATTTACAGAGTAATTTCGTATTGAATATTAATTAGATAAAACTCCGGTAATGCCTGGCTGTGGCGAATATCAAATTGAAAGAAAAGTTACTGTGACAGGCGGCGAATGTAGCAGACACTGTCGAAAGTTTCAAGTAAATCGAATCGAATCTATCTATCTATCTATGTTTATCGATCACTGTCCGTCTATCTATCGATCTATCTATCGATCTATCTATCTATCTATCTATCTATCTATCTATCTATCTATCTATCTATCTATCTATCTATCTATCTATCTATCTATCTATCTATCTATCTATCTATCTATCTATCTATCTATCTATCTATCTATCTATCTATCTATCTATCTGCCTGTCTGTCTGCTCGTTTGTCTTGTCACATTCTTTTTTATCCCTCCCTCCTTCTCTCTCTTTCTCTCTCTCTCCACACACACACACACACACACGCACACACACATATATATACTTATACACAGACACGTTTATGAATATATGCATCTCTGTGATGTGTGCGCATACATACATACATACATACATACATACATACACATGAACATGTGTGTATATATACACGTACACTACGTATGTGTGTATGTATTGATGATTTCCCGGATATATTTGTATGCACATATTTATGTGTGTATGTATGCATTCATGTATTTGATATTGTGTGCGCATGAGTGTTTGTGACGATTGTTCATTGAGCGGACTGTTCGATAAATTTCGTTTGGAAGTTTAGTGTTTGATAATGTTATAGCAACAGACGCACATAAACACATACGTATGCGTGTGTATGTGTGTATGTATGTATATAAATATATATATGCACATATATGTATGTATATATATATATATATATACACGTGCGCGCACACACACATACATATATGTATGTATATAAGTGTGCTATAATTTGTTTGAAGCAGTGCAATATGTGTAAACGAAGCAAATGTTTGCAAAATCTCCGAGTAATACAGTTATAGGGGTCAACCGCCCTCCCTGCTGATGATGTGAATGCCTTCGAAAATCAAAGAGAAAAAGGTTAACTATGGACAACGGTTTCGAAACCCTCAGCTTCTCTACCCAAGTTGTAAATTCCCATTTAATACCGGTAATAATCGACCAAAGTGGCAATCGGGATAATCTAGGGCTTTCAGAAAAAGAAATCAATCAACTCGCGCATTACAAATATAATTTGTAAGTGGAGCAGTGAAACTATGCAAGAATTTTCTGAAGTTCAAATTGTAACATTGTTTTTGCTATCTAGATTCCAGCAATGGAGCTTTGTATGTGTGTTAGGAAGCAGCTCCTTTCTCGCAGGAAAGACCTCAAATAATTAAGATAGAAGATATCATACAAGTGAGAGTTGGTTGTTGCAGTTCTGATGTTCTCTGCATTAAAATATATTAGCATGTTTGAAAGCTTCTCATTGTTATTAAACCCTATAGAATATCTCTGATATATTCTACTCGCTGTTTTAAGCAGTAAATGGCTTTCGCGTGGATTTCTTACCTACATTGTGTGCTGCTACTGTTTTTTATTTTTTCACCGAAGAATTCTACAAGTAAATTTACATTTGCATATATTTTAATTACGTGTCTGTGATGACACAAGACATTCATGAAATTCAAGGAACAGAACAGCTTTTTTCCATTATCTAACTTTCACATGTCATGTGACTGGATTGACACCTTCGTTCAAAGAGACAACTTTTTGTTGTAGTGTTGTTGTTGTTACTTTCACTTTTACAAAACATCTCAACAACGAAAACAACAACAACAACAACAACGAAAATAACAACAACAACAACAACAACAACAACAACAAAATACCAACATCAGCAAGAAAAATATAAAATGAATTTAATCCAATTCTTGTAATTTACAATTCTTCTCTTCTGTGAAAATGATAATTTTGGTTACCTTTTTTTTTTAAAAAATAAAATAAAGAATTTAGAAAATGATGAATAAAATGAACTCTCAGAGCAAATTCTACACAATCACCACTGGATACTACAGCTCGTACTTTACACAATCACCACTGGATTCTATATAAACCTTTATGTTGGGAGATGGTACGGTGTCGTTTAACTTACTAGAAATAGAAACAAAATCTCCCTAAATTACACCCTTCCCCCAGACTTAAAGGAAGGACTTATTGGATTTTAGAGTTCAGTTCCCGAAAAAGCAAAAGACAAGGTGGTCACGGTGGGGATGCTTTTGATCACAGGAATGTTGGATGAGAGCTGACCTGGGGTTAAACAACAGCAACAACAACACACATCCTTCAAACCAATAAATACTAAAACCCAACCGAATCCCACCCCGAAAGGAAGGGTCTCTTTGCATAATGCTGTTTTAGATGTGTAATACCCCCAAAGACACTGAGGTCATGGTTGGAATCACTTCAAGAATATAATTGATTAGGACTGAAATTATGCTGGATTTTTGCCTTCTGACTCTTTGAAAAAAGAAAAACAAACCAAAAGAAAAAACTTCGTTGTTTTAATATAAAATCAATTATTTTAGCGTAATTAACTTTTGATGTCTATTTTCCTTCTTAAGCATAAAAAAAAAGTTTTCTCCATTACGTTTTCTTACAACGTTAATCAGTTTGCTTTTGCCGCCATTTTAATATTTGCTTTTGCTTCTGTTACTATTTTGTACTAGTTTTCTGTTTGTACCATGCCCCTACCTCTTTGTGTGTGTGTAGGGCGGGTATATTCTATCTAGATAAGCCTTCACTTAGTGGCTTTGAAACTCTACTTATCTGCTTTTATTTTTGTCTATGCGCTTCATTTCACTGAACACCCAGTTTAGTATTTTCAAACTCTAGTTTATAACTAGGACGGCAAATGTAGTTAATAACTGCTGCCTTTAATTCTAATTCTAGGGTTGAATCCACTATTTGTCATTAGTCTACTTCCTCTGTGGTTTCTTTCAGCTTTAGGCCTTCCTGCGCAGCTCATTGCATTTGGGCGGTAAACTTCCACCCGCAGGTTCGGTCGGCTGCTACTCTCACATACCCATTTCTGGTAACGTCGACTGTCTGCAGATGATCCCTAAATGCCCACCACCAAGTGATCTTCTGCCTTCCCCTTTTATGCCTATCATCAGGTGGTATCCGAATCATGGCTGTTTTCAAATGTCGTTGATCGGCGACAGCGAGAATATGGCCAATCCTTACGCAGCTCTTCCAAGTCTCCCTCTGCACTACTCTTTCCCTGATTCGTTCCACCGTTTCTCTGTATTCTGTTTCATCAGTTTTCTCTGCCGAACCTGTCTCCGTGCGCTGCTCGTTTCCTTTCTCCGAGGTCGGTTTATCTATCGCACAAAACCTTATCACAACAACCTGAAAGAAATCTAGTCTACAAATACAGTTGCTCATCGTCAGCAGATAACGGTGCAACACAAGATGGCGCTTGTGCACTTGCTGATGCAGCAGGAACTGTTGGAAGCACAGTGATGATAATGATGATGATGATGGTGATATGAAGATGATGGTGGGGGTGATGATGATGATGATGATGATGACGACGACGATCGTTTCCGGTGTATGTGTGTTTGTGAAGCAATTAATGGAATTTGGCCGTTTTCCGCAGGAAATTTCTTTAAATGACAGCAAAACATGTTTTGGTTGTAATATTTACAGAGGCGGAGGGGTGGGGGTGGGGGAGATAGCAGAGGATGGAAGCGGAGAGAGACGAGCGAAATTATAAGACGAGAGAGAATACACACATACACACACACACACACACACACGTATGTGTGTGTATATATATATATATATATATATATATATGTATGTATGTATGTATGTATGTATGTATGTATGTATGTATGAATATATATAT
>NC_069001.1:38928603-38934852 GCF_001194135.2 Octopus bimaculoides
CAACATGAAAATCACCAACAATAATAATAATAATCCTTTCTACTATAGGCACAAGGGCTGACATTTTGCAGAAGGGGACTGGTCGATTACATCGACCCCAGTGCGTAACTGGTACTTAATTTATCGACCCTGAAAGGATAAAAAGCAAAGTCGTCCGCGCGGAATTTGAACTCAGAACGTAAGGACGGATGAAATTCCTTGACAAGGCTTCGGAACCTTCCGAGAGTTAGGCGAACGTGGCCGTTGGATTCTATGTTTGAACTGTAGGCACAGCACATTGCCGGTCATGTGTGAGAGACCAACTGCCCTGTGAAACATCGCAGAATAAATTTCACTAAAATTCCGAGCAAAGGGAGAGAAAAATCAAGAAATTGTTAAGAAAATAACGTTTGTTGTGGTGTATCGAGGCTGTGTGGTAAGAAGTTTGCTTCCCGGCCACATGGTTCCATGTTCAGTCCCACTGCGTGGCACCTTGGGCAAATATCATCTACGGTAGCCTTAGACTGATCAAAATCTTGTGAATGGAATCGGGTAGAAGGAAGCCTGAATGTGTGTGGCTGCATGTCTGTTTGTCCACCACCACTGCTTGTTGTGTTTACGTTCCCGTAACTTAGTGGTTCGGCAATAGAGACCATCAGAATAAGTACCAGGCTTTACAAAAAAAGTACTGTTGTCGATTGGCCCGACTAAAATTGTAAAAGGTGAAATAATGGCGAAAATCAAGAAGATTTCCACCTTTCCAGATTGTGACTTGCAAACATCTCCCATGGATGCACAGTTTTATCTAAACTGGATCAAACCTTACTCAACGGAGCGTGGGCGAGGGTTAAACAACGACAACAACATCGTCAACAACAACCAACACTACCACCACCACCACTACTGCTGCTGCTGCTGCTGCTGCTGCTGATGATGATGATGATGATGATGCCACTGCTACTACTACTACTACTACTACTACTACTACTTTATCTCCAACGAGAACCACAACCCTTGTGTCAGGTGTAAGGTCGCGGTCCTCTGATTCAGTCCCTACAAAACGGATCAGTGTTCTGTGGTAAGGCTATAAATCCTTATGTGGCCACCACTGAAGCTATGAGAAGTTGTTGCTTAGAATCAGGAAAGCTTTATTAATGGAAATATTTCAGGTATGGGCAGTGGCGATGGTGGTGATGGTGGTGGTGTACTTGTTATCTTATTGGAATCTTGTTAATGAACAGATAATGAAGGAATGGCAGGTGGTGGTGGTGGTGGTGGTTGAGTAGGCATGTGTGTAAGAAAGAGAGGGAGAGATAGAGACAGAGACAGAAGATATATATATATGGGAATAGAGCGTGAGGGAATGATAGAAAATGAAAAGGAATAATGTACATACATACATACATACACACACACACACATATACATATCCATCCATCCATACATCCATCCATCCATCCATTCATCCAGCCAGCCAGCCAGCCACTCACCCCCCCTCCACATACATGCACATATACACGCATATACACATATGTGAACATGCAGAGGGAGAAAGTAGGGGGGCGTGAGAGAGAGAGAGAGAGAGAGGGTGGGATAGCGAAAGAGGGAGTAACTGATATATATATATATATATATATATATATATATATATATATATATATAAAGAGAGAGGGAGATAGAGGTGGATGAGAAAAAGTGAAGTATTTTATTAGTCCATGTATTTTAATTAGAAAACTAATTAAAGACAATATTTACTGAAGTGGAACGAAATAAATGATGAGGTGAGGAGGAGGAGGAAGATGAGGACAATAACGAAATTTGAAAATGTTCCATTCGGTTTTCATACATTCACTATGTTCACGTGACATTTGTTGTTTAACCCCAGGTCAGTGAAGCCTTGTCAAGCAGACACATGATCGACGCAATATTTTGTTGTTCCCAGAGTGCTGTTCTTTAACCCTAGGTCAATCAAGCCTGGTTCATCAGGCATATGATCGAAGGCGTTTTATCCGTGGCCATATCGCCTTTGGTCGTCGTGTCTCGTGCAGTTTGCGCTTAAATTGCTGATGTAGCGACCTTCTTAGATATGCTTTCAGAGAAACCTGGCTGTTGTTTCTGGCAGATCAAGCGACCACCTAGAGGTTCCCTCGTTGACTGTAGGAAACTGAAATCGTTGTTGTTGCTGTTAGTCCAAGGATCACCCTGACTGATGAGGCCTTTTATCAAAGGCGTTCCAACTTTGACCATCATGACTCGGGTATAATATTTCTAGGACTACATTATCTAATGCCTTTATCTATCTTATAGGCCATCCGGATCCAAATTGAAGGGTATTTGTCTGCTATTTTTAGCTTCCTGATTTACCACACAGGGACCTCCTGGAAATATCCCCCATCATATTACTGTGATTTTATTATTGTTTCTTAAAAGGCAGTTTTTTTCCGGCATCTTCCCGGATCAAACAGTTGTTGTCATTGTTTCGCCTCAAGTCAGCCTTGGTTGAGTATTACTGAGCCCAAAAGCGTTCCAGCTGTGACAATCTCGTCTTTTGATTTTCTGTGTCTTGGTCTACACTGTTTAATGTGTCCATTCGTTTCTTTAAGACTGTAGAATGTGTTATGAGGGAGATTCGGCTGCTATATCCAGCAACTATATGGAGTTTACCTCAATGGCTCACATATTTAGATCTATTTTTTGTTGTTGTCGTTGATTACCTCAGGGTGGCCATGAGTGATCAGATAGACAATCAGAGGTATTCGAACTGTGACCATCCCGTCAAATTTTCAGCCACAGTGCATCACGCTGTCCTCCCCTTTCTCTAAGAATGTGGTGAGTAGCAAAAGTGTGATTTAGCTGCTATGTTTAGCAGATCTAGTGACCACATAAAGGATCCGTTTTCAACTTTTTACCATCGTCAGTTGTTTTGATTTATCAAGAAAAAATAAATTTCAATAAAATAACAATTTCATAGAAATTTAATAAAACCACTGTTTTGGAAATATTAAAATCTTCAGATTGTATTTACATAATTTATGCATGCATTATAATTTATGCATATAGATAATTTATGCATAAACAAACATATAGTTACACAATTTACGTCTGGGAGTAATGTTCAATGAATATATTTTCAATATCAATCAAAGATTGTTTGTGTAGACTCACAGAGCATGGCAAAACAAACAAATAATAATAATGATAAAAAAGAAAAAAACAATGAAATGGCTGTAGTTGTATGTCGTCTGTTAAATATTTGACACTCTGAATTATTGTGGTACAACAGAGCATCAAAAACCAACTTTTAGGGTTCATTTCTTTCGATATTTGCCCTCAATTACAAGCAGTTGTTAAAAACCTTTGTTTGGGCCAATGATGTCATTGGGAATGGAAGTAGTTATTGCCTAAAGAAATTCTTGTCTTTTCGCTGCCCCTAAAAACTGACCAGTGTGACGTGCTGGCAGAATCGTTAGTGCATCGGACAAAATGCTTAGCGGCGTTTCTTCTGGCTTTTTACATTCTGAGTTCAAATACCGCCGAGGTCACCTTTGCCTGCCATCTCTTCGATCGATAAAATAAAGTAGTACTTAAGTATTGACGTCAATGTAAACGATTTACCCCTCCCCTCTAAGTTGCTGGCATTGAATCGTGTTACGGACCGGCGTCCAGTCCAGGGATTTCTTGTGATCTCCTTATTTGATGCCCCCATGTATGTCCCTTACATTGGCGACGATGAAAAGGTTTTGATACATGAATATATATTATCGGTGTCAGAAAAATAGCGAAGTCACTCGTTAACCAAATATCATAGAGTACTAAATAAAACACGACATAAATACTTCTTTATCAACAAATATCGATCACCAGTGCCGTCGTTATTTCGATTATTTTCCAATAAGGTGGCTGCGTTTGAGAAAGTAAATACTTGAGTCGATTTGTTCGAATAAAACCCTTCAAGGCGCTGCTCCAGCATGGCCGCATTAATTAACAGGCAGGGCTATCGCTGAAGACACTCGCCCTAGGTGCCGTGCGGTTAGGACTGAACCCAAAACGAAATGTTTCCAAGGCGAGCCTTTGAGCCATTCAACCAAGCTCGCGCCAATTCGTGTATTGAAATTCAAACAACGTCTTTCCCTCAAGTATTTCCCGTCGGCCATGTTGTTGATGTTTTATTCATTAATTGAGGAAAAAATATTTAGATTATTTCGGAGATTTGACTGATGAAAACACACACACACACACACACACACATACATACATACACATACACAGACGACACACACATATACATACATTTTACACAACGCACATTTTACACAAACATTCTTCTCTTATCACTTAACAATTAAATTGTTTTTTTCCCCATTTATTATTTTATTATACTTATCGGTTTCCAAGGCTACGAGTTGGCAGAATCCTTAACAAGCCGGACAAGATGCTCAGTATCATTTCTTCCGACTCTTTACTTTCCGAGTCCAAAATCTGCCGAGATTGACTTTGCTTTCCGACATTTCGGGGGGCGGGGGTCATCAAGCGAGGCGACAGGAGAGCTGGGAGTAGAATGGTTGGTGACGCTTGGGAATCCAGCAGGATCCGTGGAGTGACGGATGCTTCTGACAGGACCCTATGGAGGAAGTACCTGCGAACTCGACCCACAACAAAACCCTTCTAGGAATGGCGGGGTGGAGGTGGGCATAGAAGAGGGACGGATCGATGGATGTATGCGATCCAAAACAGTTTGTAGTGAATTATTGTGTGTTACTTCAGACCTCTTCGATGCAATGGTCAGATAACGCCTGGTGGAAGTAGAATACAAGAAAAATATTGGGACCCCCAAATAATCTTAGGGACATTATAGGGACTGTTTATTACCAGCGATACAAATTCTGTGATTCCACGACAATTGTTACCAATTCTGTGATTCTACGACAATTGTTACCAATTCTGTGATTCCACGACGATTGTTACCAATTCTGCGACTGTTTACTTCCATTGATGCCAACTCAAATTTTCCGTTTTCCTTCGATTCCAGGCTTTTGTTTTTGTACTCCATACTTTTACATATTCCAGTTTTACTGACCCGATTTTCGTTTTTCGTTTTTCGTTTCCTGTTTCCCCACCGCCATTCCATAACTTACCACGCACCTTCTTACAAAGCAGAGGAAATTATATGGAATGTCTTTGTTTTACTGAAGCATCATCACGGACATCAGCAGCATCAGCACCGCCGCCGCCTCTAAAGGAATTGTTAATTTTTGTTGAAATATTCAGCCATGAAATGTAAATATTTTAGAAAAGAATGGCTAAGTTCATTAATTATTTTGGTTGAATGTTAGGTTGTGGTGATTAGGTGAATGATAGGGGAGGGGGTGGAGATGAAGAGGAAGACGAAGAAGAAGAAGAAAAAGAAGGAGGAGGAGGAGGTGGAAGAAGAGTAGGAGGGCAAGGTAGGAAATGGAAAAAGATGACAGGAAAACGAGAAGGAAAACGATTATAATACAACAGCCTCTCCCCTCCTCCTCTCTTTCCTCTCCTCCACCCTCAACCCTTCTATCATTTCTACGTCAAAGAAAGAAAGAAAGGAAGAAAGTAAATAAAATGAATTTTATCAATAAATTTAGTTTGAAAATAAACTGATAACAAATTGATAAGAGGGAGGATTGAAATATAACAATAGCACAAACACACAACACAATATAACATATAATACATACACACACAACAACAACAACAATAACAAACTCATATAGCACACACGCACACACACACACATACACGTTTATGTGTACACAAATACACACGCACACATAATGAGACACACACAAGCACAAACATACACACACACATACACAGACACAGACACACACACACCATCTGCCCCCCCCCGCCTGCATTTGATTATAGTCTACTCACGGCCACCATTTGCATTACCGCAAGGCATTCTGGGAGATAATGATAATGTTTCTATCTTCTTTTTCTGTTTTTGTGTGTGTTTGTTGTTGTTTACAAACAGAGAGGTGTCAACAGTGGCTTCTTTCGAGTTCACTTTCATCGGCGTTGCACTAACAACAACAACAACATCATCACCATCATCGTCATCATCGTCATCAACAAGAACAACAACAATAGCACTGGTTCAACATTCACGCCCACCACTAATACCACCACCACCACAGTTCCTACACTAACAACCACCAGCATCACCACCACCAACAGTAGCACCACCAATATCACCATCACCACCACCACAGCCGCCGCCGTCACCACCACCAC
>NC_069001.1:38934956-38936742 GCF_001194135.2 Octopus bimaculoides
CACCACCGCCGCCGCCGCCGCCGCCGCCGCCGCCACCACCACCAACACCACTCACTCATCTCCGGCACCACCAGCAAAACCAAAACATCAAACACATTAGCACTACCCTCAACACCACTACCACCACCATTATCATCACCACTATCGTCACCACCACCCCAATAACAGCAGAAAAAAATAGTAGCGCCACCCACCATCACCCACCATCACGATATCCACAGCCAACAACAACAACAACGGCAACGAACAACAACAGCAACAAACTTAAAATCCAGCAATCATTAAAATAATAAGAAAAAGGATCGAAAAACACTCGCGCAAAATATCATGCTCCCACCACCGCCTCCATCATCCATGAAAGTTCCCGTAAAAATAGTAATTAAACTATTTAGAAAACATCATTAATTAGGACAAACTACAAATATTTTTATGGCTTCTGGCTTTGTTAACGTGCCTTAGATTTCTTGTTTAGTTTAAATAACATAATAACAACAACAACAATAATAATAATAACAATAATAATAATAATAATAATAACAATGATAATACTAATTACTGTTCTTGATATTGTTGCTGTTGTCTTCGTCATCATTATCAGTAAGGTTTCAAGATCAAAGCAGTTACATATAATGACATATGAGCGGAATCATTATATATTTCACATAAATTATACATATTGCATACATTTTATATATAACACACATTTTGCGTATAATATATATACATTTCGAATATTGCTTACATTTCATATATAACATACATTTCACACACAGGACAGATTCTCGATATAAGATACGTACTTTTCATATATTGCATAGATTTTAAATGTAACGCACATTCCATATACAACATGCTTTTCATCCATAGCCTGCGTTCCCCAGATAACGTGGATTGTATGGGTTATACATTACATATTCCTGTATTCGTTTATTTGTTTCAGTCATTGGACTGAGGCCATGCTGGGGCACCACCTTGTACGGTTTGAGTTTATAAAATTTCCTCCAGGACTTGTACTCTCGATGTCTGGGATTTATACTATCGGTGTCTTGTGGTTGAATCGCTAAGTTACGTAGACGTAATCACGCCAACACCGGATGTGAAGTCGTAAAAACACAAAAAGACAAAAGGGGAAACCATCAGCACACTCGAAACGCTTATGTATACTCCAGCTTGATTCGACCAGGATTGGTAGGGCGCAAAATATTCAAAGTGCGTTTTATGTTTTATTCGGAAATTGGCAAAAGTCAGATAGAGGTAAAGGAACCACCTAAGCTCGAAGAGTTCTGCAGAAAGATATGGAGCAACGTAAAAAGAGTATAACGCCGAAGTTGACTGGATAGAACGCGAGAAAGAAAGACTGGACGAAATTAGAGAACAGAAGTGGGAAACAGTAGGAATAGAAGGGTTAGGGTGTGTTCGTAGAATGTGTCACTGATGGAAAACCCCAGGACTGGACCGGATCCCAAAGTTATGGCTAAATAGTTTGACAAAAGTACAAGAAAGTCTCGTTGAATCGCTCATGTCATTTCAGAATCTAGGGCAGATACTTATGAAACTGATTGGAGGAACTACCGACCTACCGAAACTGATGATGCAAAAGACCCGAAGAATTACCAACCAATGACATGTCTCAGCATCTCACACAAGATCCTCACGTTCTCAGCATCTCACACAAGATCCTCACGTTCTCAGCAGTTCACACAAGATCCTCACGTTCTCAGCATCTCACACAAGATCCTCACGTTCTCAGCAGCTCACACAAGATCCTCACGTTCTCAGCATCTCA
>NC_069001.1:38936752-38939952 GCF_001194135.2 Octopus bimaculoides
GATCCTCACGTTCTCAGCATCTCACACAAGATCCTCACGTTCTCAGCAGCTCACACAAGATCTTCACGTTCTCAGCAGCTCACACAAGATCTTCACGTTCTCAGCAGCTCACACAAGATCCTCACGTTCTCAGCAGCTCACACAAGATCTGTGCTTTCGTTGAACAGAACTCTATCCTTCCAAATCAACACCAATACTTGCAGAGTATTCATTTTATCAACCTCCGAAAAAATGAAAAGCAATTTAAATTTGCTGCCGAGCATTTTGTCCTGCATGCTAACAATTCGGTCAGCTCAAAGACGTGAGGAATTTGCCAGCATTAGATTAATAGGAAAACAGGCAAATTCTTGGCGTTGATGACATCATTTAAAGCTTTTGATATTTGTCATTTAATTTACTGCACCGCCTGATATCCACCTTCAATATCCTTTCCTCTCTAAACGAGTTGATATGGAAGAACTCCATACGTGGCTTCGCATTGGGAGGAGAACGATTAATTCCAAATATGAAGAATAGTAGGCGCTGCCAATTAACAACTCATCAGTTATCTACTGCAAATTACCTGGTTATTTCATTTACACATCCCCATAGAAAATGAAGTAAAACTCCGGGAGTGAAATATGGACTCAAAAATGAACGATTGACCAGGAAATATAGGAAGACATCATTACTGTTCGTCAATTTGCCGATTCTGAAATTCACCGCCGCTAAATATGCAATCGTAACAACAACGACAGATATCCTTACGAAGACGATGACGGTGACTACAGATCAATTCTTATGATTTTTGTTGCAAGATATTGAAATAAGCAAGAATTTTCATGAACGAAGTTGGAATAACGCAAAACTAAAATAAAAGAAAACGACAAAAACAAAACATATAACGAAATACATAAATGAATTAACAACAAAAGAATGGCATGGAAATCGTTGGCATCACGTTTTGCCTTTGTTAAGATACAATTGAATAAAACAGCTCCATCGACATTTGTTTGTTACAAATTATATTACCGCACGACGTTCGCCGCTCTCAAACATTCCCGTTTCAATTACGCTTCTAAACCGATAACAGCAAAATAGGTGAGATATAGTTTAAAGCAACATAATTCCTTTCTTAATATCTCTAATGTAATGAAAACCATACCATATGCATACAAACATACATAAGCATATGTATGTTTGTATGTATAGGTATGTATACACAAAAACACTCACACACACACACGCACACATGAAGATATGTATGACGCGCTTATATATTATATCAGTAAGTGTATGAACGTATGCATATACATAGAGGTATAATACGCACACACACACACACACACACACACATATATATATATATATATATATATATATATATATATATGTGTGTATGTATACACAAATACATACATACATGCATAGATACATAGTAGATAAATACATGCATACATCCATACATGCATACAAGCGAGAGGTATTTCAGGGTATATTTGCTAATGTGATAAAACAACTCTAATCTATCAAAAACCAAATATAGCTTAAGAAAAATATTCTCGTAAGTTCTCGATAAGCTTTCTTATAACATTATATCTATGAATTCGTTTTCAGCTTCGATCGCTGTTTGAATACGGGACCGGAATCATTGACATGTTGGCACTAAATAATCCTCATTCATCACTGGACAATGACGGCCTTAAGTGAAGTTATGGTATTGTGAGGCTGTCGAGTAGTCTCCCTTTGAACAACGCTCCAAACGAAGTAGTCCGTGGGATTGAAATCTGCCGAGTTTGGAGACTACAAGTTTGGTGTTGTATGATCGTAAAGATTGTCTGACATCCATTCTTGGGTTTGTTGGGCTTTGTGAGAAGGTGCCGAGTCTTGTTGAAACATTTACGGTTTTCCTCTGTATATTTCCTCCATGTAGAGCCTAACATCCGTCTCCAGTACTTCATCGTATCTCATAACATTTATTCTAAGACTCTGTGGGAAAATGTGAGGAGGCATGACACGACCTTTTTTACTCGACATTTCTAAATCCATCAGATTTACTAGAAACTTCATTTGCATCACTCTCGCAATATTTGTCTTTTCTCCTTGTTAAACTTTTGGTCTTCGTTGAAGCTTTTCTCATCAGAAAAGAACACAAGCCTGCCATGTTCATGAGGGTTTCTAACCGTATTAAGAAACAGCCTGGCCCACCTTACCGGCTGGGTGCAACATTCTAAAGCTGTAACAGTGCAAGGAATTACATTGTGACCAGCAGAGTATAACAACTTCCAATAGTCTGGCCAATACACGAACGCACAGGTGTTTGGGGTATACGTTTGGTTCAATTAATCCACAAACAAACAAGAGAGATACATCTGGGTGCATAAGGAAGAATATTCCTGTTTGTTATCCTGCTGAGAGAGGGAGAAAGAGAGAGGGAGAGAGAGAGAAAGAGAGAGAGAGAGAGAGAGAGAGAGAGAGAGAGAGAGAGGTATTTAATGTTTCGTAACATGGCACGGACGAAACACAGAATTCTAAGAGCCACCAGTCACTGCAATGATACAAAACACATTGTATTTAGCATAAATGCAAAATGACTACCTAGCGCTTCCACTTAATTTCACGAACCAAATCAACCTAATTTTGTCCTGTATCGGCCTTCCATACATTGTATATATATATAAAGAGATTATATCTAAATTTGAATCGTTGGTGTAACCCTGATGTTCTGCTGATCTCATGAGACAGCGTTCTTTATTTGCATTGATTTGTGAACATACAGTTGTATGGTATAATACCTAGAAGACATATTAATGTAAACATGTACGCATGATTTCTTCCATACTGAAATTAATTCTACATGAAGAAGGTTGCGAAACAGCCATAATCCTAAAGGAGTCACGTGATTAAATAATTATGTATCCACCTCTCGATAGTGACCACCAGTATTGGTAGAAATAGGTGTGAAACCAACTCATGGCCATGATAAGCACCGTCTTATTGACTAACTCGGGAGGCAACCTCCCTCAGCACCGAGCATAGACACATCACCAGTGATATATATATATATATATATATATATATATATATATATATACACACATACATATGTATACACATATCACATACATATATACATGCATTCATATATACATACATACAAACATATCTTTTCATAGCCATAATTTTTAACTAGATGACATATATATATATATATATATATA
>NC_069001.1:38940092-38940703 GCF_001194135.2 Octopus bimaculoides
CACACACACACACACACACACACACACACACACACACACACACACACACACACACACACGTATATACGCGGTTATAGTATACACAGTACGGGAGAGAAATAGAATAAAGAACAATAAGACATATGAAATAAACGCGTACGTTTTCCGCCATGTTAATCTTTTAAGCGCTCTTCTGAGTTTCAAGAAGACATTTTAATAATCGTTTGTGGTTAGTGTAACATAGGAAGGAAAGAGATTGCGCTGGCTTTTCTAGTTTATTCCGATAAAACAGCGTGGCTTGAAAAGTGTATAATAGATACAATTGTATCATATGTAACAGACAACAATAGCAATAAAGTACTCAATACGGGGTGTAATGTATCAGTAAAACAAACTAGCAGAATACGAACAAAAAAATGTGTTTGTTCTTTTCTATTCTGTAGTTGACTTGTATGTGCGTGCATATATTATCTATACACACACACACATTTATATATATACATACACACACACACATATACAAGCCATACATATACACCAGATATATATATATATATGCTTGTTTTCAACAAACCTGAGCAAACACAAGTGTGTGTGTGTATATGTATATATATATATATACGTTATATATA
>NC_069001.1:38944707-38948783 GCF_001194135.2 Octopus bimaculoides
ATTCTATATTCTTCAATTCTTCACTCATTCTTTTTCCAAATATTTAAATTGAATAATTTATGAAGAGTCCGGGAGATTCACGTGGAGGCTTGAAATATTAAGAGGTGAGCCTAATCGCTTTCCAAGATAGACTTGTGCAGAGAAACCTAAATACACAGTTATTATTGAAATGTGCGCCCACAGACATACTCTCTCACACATACACACAGGCACATGGGTGCACGCGCTCGCGCACACACACACACACACTTTTATATTTATACATATATACACGCATAATTATATATGCATGTAAAGACACATTCAAACCTGTTGTTCTTGTCACGTTTTATATCTATAAATACGTAGAAGTGTGTGAGTGTGTATACATATATATATGTGCATGTATATGTGTGTTTGTTTGTGTGTGTGCGTGCACGCGTGTGTGCACACAAGCAAACCACACATTAACACGCACATATGTAGGTTCTTATAAATATATAATGTATATTGTTATATTACATACATAAACATAATATACAAATATATACAGAGAGAGAGAGAGAGAGAGAGAGAGAGGAGAAAAAAGATCATATATGTCACACGTAATGAGGGTATGTGTCAGATAAAACTCACATGTTAATAGTATATGTCAAATAGTCTATGTCACATGTGATGACAGTATGTGTTAGATGTAAGGTGCATGCTATAAGTATAATGTGTCATCGCAGTTTGGTGTATGAGACAGGTGTAGCAGAGCTGATGTTGCCGTAGGTACGAGTAGGCACAATTAGTCTCTGTTACACGTTAAACGCTCCAGTGGGAGAAAGTGAGGGAGATATCAAACTATATATGTGTGGGGGAAAAAAATAGTGGGGAATATTACAGATGGACTCGGTGCCCAGTGGATGGCCGTTAATACGAAGAGAAATCGCTATCTTCTCATAACGTGAGGCAAGATTCAAAATTTGAAGTCAAGGAATATGAAAAAGATTCAGAGTTTAGACTTAACTGGCCCTCCGTCGGTTACGATGACGAGGGTTCCAGTTGATTTGATCAACAGAACAGCCTGCTCGGCAAATTAATACGCAAGTGGCTGAGTACTTCACAAACATGCGCACACTTAATGTAGTTCTCAGGGAGATTCAACGTGACACAGAAAGTGACAAGGCTGGCCCTTTGAATTGCAGGTTCAGTTCATTTTTGCCAGCTGAGCGGATTAGACCAAAATTTCTCTGTCTTTCTGTCTGTCTGTCTGTCTGTCTAAAACAATCTTCTGCATAATGTGGATCGAGTATTTATTCAGAAGCTTTTGCTTAACCCTTGACTATCGAACAAGACACTTGTTCAAGTTGCTGCACCACGTGATCGAACCCAGTCTTACCTGGGTGCAAAAACTTCCTTCTTAACCACAACAATGCAGGTGTCTGTTTGGTTACAAACATTTTTGGCAGTTCCTTCTTCAGAACACCTGACATTGCTATTATCTCAAGCGAAGAGAATGCAAGATATTAAATCCGTTGCGATTTCATTCCGCCATTCATATTTTCGAGAGCATTCCTCACGACATATTGTGTAGACAAGCCAATTATTATCTGCAGTGGGAAGGAAAAATGGTTAAAATTCTAACGGCAATTTCTGCAGAATGGCACTAACCTTGAAATGTGAAGAACGCAATTAAACACCATTATTTTACTGGAGGCTAAACCTGTGAATAAAGTGGTTTTACTGTTTAATTTGCTATGATTGGCTCAAATTATTTCCTGAAAATCAAGTTTTAATGAGGTGGGGATAGGAGGTGAGGAGGTGCTCGGGAATGGTTTGCTACTCACACAAAAATGTATGGCTCAGGAGTTAAGATGCTCGATTTGTAAGCAAGTGGGTTCGGTTTGAATTTACTTTGGAAAATAAAAGCCTCTGCCATTGTCTTGTATCAGCCCAATATTTTGTGAATTATAATGGGGCTATATGGAAACTATGCAGAAGCTCATCGGATGGATTGTACCTGTAATTCAAAAGTAAGCCTTGTCTCATTCTCTGCCACGCTGAATCTGCCTCGGGTTTATACAACGGTACATGTATCTGTGGAATATTCGGCCACACATATATTATTAAACAAGATAGGCTATACCTGTAATTAACCTTTTGCCTGTTCAAAGAATTTTCGTCCATTCTTATTTCTAGTCTTGTTTTAGTTAGCCCTTGTTTTATAAATTCTAAACAATACAAAGATTCTCTTTGACAAGTTCCAAGCTACTCTGGCGGTGAAAAACTGGCGGTGAATGTTCGTTCTTAGATGAAACATGGATACCAGGGAAATGTGCCTGATGTGTATCACGTGGTACACAGGACAAGCAAAGGGTTAAAAGACAGAGCCTTGTCACACATTGATTCATGCTGAAATTTTTTGGGAGGCGATTACATTAAGGTTCGCGTGTATGCGGGATACTCAGCCATATATTCTATACTCTCAATAATGGACAGTTTAGAAATTCGAACAACTGGAGAATCGTCGTCGATAGTGATGGAGATCCATTCACAAATCTGAAAATGAAGAAAAAGCAATCAACCGTGAAACAACACCAGTTGGCAGCAACCGATTAAGCCTGGAAATAATTCTTATTTTTTTTCATAATTAATTTTCCCTAAAACATAAGTTTTATCACCAGATGGCCTTTGTTAAGCTGAAATATTGTTGTTAACGTTGTCATTGAAAATGCTGTTGTTGTTGTTGCTGTTACTATCGTGGGCGTTAGTATGGTGTTGTTGTTATGGTTGTCGATATTGTTGCATTGCTGTGGTTGTTGTTCCTGTTGTTGTCGTAACTGTTGTTGTTGTTGCTGCTGCCGTTCATTTCGATTCTGTAATAGAATCCTTACGGATCTGGACATTTTGTCTTCGAAAATATTCAACACAATTTTAAGATAACCCCAGAGTCTCACTGACTTTGATCTAACAGGCCCATTCTGGCCGTGGCCATCCCATCTTTTTTATTTTCATTGATGTTTCCTCCTAGTCGAAGATATTTCGTAAATTTCTAAAACCAAAACCATGAAAGTCGCGAGTTCGAAACCCCGCAGTACTCGGTCTCCACAGACGCAGCATCCTTGACAAGAACGAGCTGATACGGACAGATTTCACTTATAATAATGGAACTGTTAAATTAAAAACTCTTTATTTTCTCAACATCGCTGTCGACACACTCCGATGCTCTTCAGATTTACCCATCCAATCATCCACACAGACACGCATGCGTTTTTTGCCTAAGTCCTTTAACTCTTTGGAGTCGTAGGGACATCCTCGTAACATACGATGTGTTTTAAGCATATTTTTAGGCCTGGGAGTGTCCATTCCTCTCCAGGTCTGATCGGAGGGAAGGTCGTGGGGGTAGGGTTCTCATGCATCTCCTCCATACAACCCCCTATAGGGCCCACTATATGAAGTATCCGTCATTCGACTACGCGACTGGCTCCCCGTGCGTGACCAACTGAAAGCATGGCTACTATCCAGCCATCTCATTCCTGGTCTATTCCTAAGTCTCTTCCCGGTTGGCTCAGCTTCAAGAATCCGTTTTACGATTCTTTCCTGCGACCTTCTAATCGCATGGAATTTACTCCTAATTCTAAAACCTTCTCCTTTCTCCGGATTTTTAAAGAATTCCTTGTTTTCTGAGATTGCGTTCCGGAATCATCATCTTGTTTGGAACCTCACTTGTGATGTATCAATATTTCACTATTTCTGTTCAAATGAAAATCATTTTATTCCAAGTCAAAGTTGAGTGTAGTTTATTGAGATCAGAAAAAGGTGAAAGACTCTTCACCTCTTCTCATTTCAATCACTTCACACAAATAAAACCGGATTTATATCGAAACCAACGATCATTTTGCACGATTTAGGTCTTTGCCGAACCGCACTGGATGCATATTGTTCCATTGCTGTTGATGTTACAGTTGCTGTTGTGTCTGCTGCTACTGCTGTTGATGATATTGTGGTTGTTGTTATTTTTATCTTCTTCTTCTTCTTCTTCTTCTTCTTCTTCTTCTTCTTCTTCTTCTTCTTCTTCTTCTTCTTCTTCTTCTTCTTCTTCTTCTTCTTCT
>NC_069001.1:38948823-38953117 GCF_001194135.2 Octopus bimaculoides
GTAGTAGTAGTAGTAGTAGTAGCAGCAGCAGCAACAACAGCACAGCAGTAGCAGTCTTCGTCGTCGTCGTCGTAGTAGTAGTGGTAGTAGTTGTTGTTGTTTACTTCCAGGCCAACCTATGACCATAGCTGTTAGACACGTGACCATCCCACCTGATATTGATGGAGAAGAGATAGATCTTGAAAACATTTAGCAAGTCTCCTTCCGCTTTTGTGCTAATGCCAAGAAGTGTGATTTGAAGGGCATTTGGCTGCTATTTCTAGGTCCCCCGTTGCTGTTGCTCTGACAACAGACTCTTAATCTGTTACCTATTCTCGAGCATTTGTAGTAGTAGCAACAAAAATAGCAGCAGCAGCAGCGGCAGTGATATTAGTAGTAAATCATAAATCTTTAGCAGAAAGAGTCGACTGAATTGTACATACACAATGTGTGTGTGTATATGTATGCCTGTGGGCGCGCGTATGCATGTATATATGTATGTTTATATTTGTATATTTATATATGTATATATATATACATATATATATATATACATATATATATATATATACATATATATATACACATATACACACACATATATATATATATATACATATATATATATATATATACATATATATATATATATATATACATGCATATATATATATATATATATATATATATGTATATATGTGTATATATGTGTATATATGTGAATGTGTATACATATTAATAAGCACACACATACACACACATATATATATATACAAGTACAAACAAAACAGTATAGAAGGTACCTCTGCCTCCCACCTCTCAATCAATCTCCTCCTCCCCTTCTCCACCAACCCCTTCTGCCACTGAAGAGTTCTTCACTTACCTCGGAGTTAGCGCCAAATGTCAGATAATGTTTAGACAGCAAATATATTGTAACTAAAGATCGCTTCTTTAACAGGTCTGGCAGCAATCGATATACATACGTACGTATATACATACATACATACATACATACATACATACATACATATGCATACACATAAACATACGTACATATACGCATGTAAACACGTTTATACAGCCATTCATATATACATGCTTTTATACATACACACATGCACGCACATGTGCATATATATCATATATATATATTATGTATATACATATCAATGAATGTTTTGTATACACACACACACACACATACTCACACACACACATACTCGCGCGCACACACACACACACACGTATGCGTAATGTGCAATATGAATAATGGTGCCTCATTATATGTACACATTATCACATTACCAAGATGTCAGCGATGGGGAAGAGGATTGATCAGATAAATCTTTATGTCATTCCGAACGAGTGAGAAAGAAGCCGTACTTGTTTTCGGAAGTACATTTGTCCTCAACCAACTGGAAATCTGTTCACAGCTACGGTCACCAATCAGTGTTAAGCTAACACCAAATCTAGAAACAGTCCAATGATATTTCATGAAGAACATCACCTCAACATAACAGCTAAACTACAGGGAGAGGTTGAAAACATTCATATTCTATTCTTTGGGAAGAAGATAGGAAATATATGTAAGGATTTATGTACAGAAGAGCCCCGAAGGACCCATACCAAGCTTTGGTATTCGGAGATATACCAATCCCAGGCTGGATCCCCAATTGAATAGTTAAGAAGGCTTCACTTTCTGCATCGAAACCCAAGACGAATTATTACAAAGTTCTAAGCTTCAAAGATCCACAGTTTATCAATATCTTGCCAAAGAAATTGAGAAATATGGATGATGTCGATGTCAATGCATTCAAGAAATGTCTGGATGTTCTTCTAGGATCGTTCAGGCAGCAGCAACACGTCAATCTACGTAACTGAGGACACAGACATTCGCCAAAAACCAAAGCACAGAAGGAAGACTGTCCACAATTTCCTTTGTCTCTGCTATTTAATCCTGGAACTAAAAATGGTGTCACATCCTGAAAGTAAAGGTTCAACTGAAAGACTCCCACAGATCGGTCCTGTCAGTGGAATATATTGATTTCAAATTTTTGGCACGAAGCCAGTAATTTCCGGTGGGGGTGGAGGGGTAGGTGGATTAAGTCAATACATCGACCCCCAGTGCTCAGCTGTTACCTATTTTGTCGACCCCGAAAGGATGGAAGTCAAAATCGACCTCAGCGGAATTTGAACTGAGAACGTAAAGACGGATGAAATGTCGCTAAGCATTTCGTCCGGCATGCTAAAGATTCTGCCAGCTTGCTGCCTTATAATGTCACTGGTCACATGACCGGTTAGTGTCGAGGACAAACTTTTAAGTCTGCAATATCAGATAATGTTGCAAGGGTTACAATTATTATAGTTTATTTCCAAATATGGTGTTAATTCAAAACAATGCTATGAATACTAATTATCGAAATAAAAATAGCTAAATTAATAAAATAATTGAATGAAAGAAATTTCTCATTTGCAGTCAATATGTATTATCAACAACAATATTAATGTTTAACTATCCATTAATTACAGACACAACATATTGATTAATTTCATGTAAGATAACGTGACATCTTTACTGTGATCAACCCACAATGAGTGGTATTAGTATCACCCAGGCAAAGTAATAATAATTCTGCCCTGATTTCATCTTTTGACATAGAAAGAGGCAGCTGTTTGAGTGAGTGTCTGCATACGTTTTGTCGTTGGTGCATTGTGTCATCTCATCTGATAGAGACCAGCTCTTGTTATTTCGTACATGATCCGTCAAAAGACAGAAAAAAAAATGAAACAGTCTCTCTCTCTCTCTCTCACACACACATACAGACAGGGATAGTCGCAGACACACACATACAGACAGAGATAGTCACAGATACACACGTACAGACAAATGTAGACAACCATATACATACACATCCTGTTGTTCTGCTGCCAGATAAACACCAATCCTTCCTTCCTATTGTTGTTGTTGTTGTTTCCCGTCTCTCTTCGCCTGTCTTGCCTCGTGGCATGGCTTCTATCAAACGTCTGCTCCATCTTTTGTTTTCTTGCCGCTTTCACGAATTTGCAAAGAGAATATTGGCTTACAGACCAGTAAACGAGGAGAAAGAAATTTCCCCAACCTGCAGACGATGTGTAAGATGATGAAATCATGCTATAAATGAGAAAATGGAAATTACTTGTTCAATAATGAGGAAAAAAAAGAAAAGAAGTGAAATGAAAGTAAAAATAAACTAAAATAAATGAAATGAGATAAAATAAAAGCTGAAGAATAATTCTCGAAGTTGGAACAAATTTCAATATGTCGTTAAGCTGAGAATTGACTGGAGATTGGTTCGGAAGCTGCGTATGAAGCTTTCTGTGAGTTAACTCTTGGAATGTCCCTGTCGCCATTAGACGTTCGGTAAGGGACTCACTCTCTGGCAAGCGATAATTCAACAGACGTAGAATCAAAGTCGTTCCCATTATGACCACCCTGCCCATTTTGTCAGATATGGTGTAGCTCTCTAGGATTATCAGACTATTATGTCAGACGAGGACCAGTTCCATCATGAGGAGTATGTAATCTCGTGTAACAGGTTGATGGACAATTGGTGGGAGATTAAACAAATCCCTTGCCGAGATTTTGCTTGGGAAGAGGGCGTGTTGGTAGATTTAAATAAATAAACAAACAAACTCTGTCAAAGGTGGACGAGTTCCTTCAGAGCCCACAGCATCCATATCCCATGGAGATGGGTACCACCAGGATGATCGAAGCGTAATGAAACACTTCAATGGAAGTTTCAGTAATATTTAATTCTATACCACACACATAGCTCAGTCGATAGGGCACCAGACGTTGAGTTTGAGGGTCACGAGTTCGAGTATGTCTTCAAGCGCATCGTCAGTTTAAGGCGATGAGCTGGCAGAGTCGTTAGCACGATGGACAAAATGCTTAGTGGCATATCGTCCGTTGTTCTAAGTTCAAATTTCGCCAAGGTCGACTTTGCCTTTCATCCTTTTGGGGGTCGATGAAGTAAGCACCGGTTGAAATCGACTAGCACCTTCTCCCGGAGGTTTAGGCCTTGTGTTTATAGTAGAAAGGAATGTTTAATTCTCTAACAGAGCGGTCAGTGTCCGGCGTCCAAGACCAAGAGGTAAAAAGATGATTAGTAAAACAGTTCAGTTGCCCCCCCCCCCAAACAGAAATATTTTGAGGAAAACTTGACTTTAATCTAGGATAATATTATGCAATATATGTTTCCTTTTATAGGCAGTTGTGCATATGATTCGAGGGTGATTTGGCTGTTATTTCTACGAATCCGAGTTACCTTATACA
>NC_069001.1:38953331-38955807 GCF_001194135.2 Octopus bimaculoides
CAGGATCTTCGGTTCCGTCCCTGTGCTTAACATGTCGTTTGTGTCCACTAAAAAATTAATCCTGACTCAACGTCGATAATTTAATATATCCGGGTTTGTTATTCATTTCTTTCATAAAGTGAAGATAATTTTTTTTTCTCAAAAATTTATTTTCTTCATAAAATTTCGAAGCCATATCTGGAAAGCAAACAACCATTAACCTGGTTTACCTATTTTCTATTTATTCTGTCGAAATGGTTTCATTCTAGGCGTATTTCAATATTTGAGATTTCGTCAATAAAATTCTGACACGAAAATATTAATGGAAAATTATAAACGTAATAGAAATCACATAAACTGATAAGTTATGTTTTGGTATTTTTCAATTTGAATAATGGACGGACATGTATTGAACCAAAGAATTTAAAGAGTTATTTGCAAAGAACTTTTTGAGATTTCGTTTTTCCAGTTCCCGCAAAATAATTGGCTATCATTCTCATGTAGTGCCTTGTGATGCCATCCGATGGTGTGGGAATGGTTCAAAAGACTACGACCTGTGAGAGATAGGATCCTCCCATAGGTAGGATTTCAGAAGTTAGAGGGTTAGAGTATAAGACTGATGGAGGTAGTTGAATTTAACCCTAGGCATTAAGAGTCGCTGATGAGGATTGAGATGGTCTCCTTCAAAATCTGAAATCACGGTCAGATTACATACGTCGGGAACTTACCTCCCTTTGCCAGTCATTACGACAGTGCTTTTGTTTGGCTTTTGAGTTGTTTTAACTCATTTTTAGCAAAAGCGGTGCTAGTCACTACACTCTGTCACTTTTGTGATCTCTCTCTTTATATATATATATGTGTGTTGCATGCGAGTATTTATACACGCGTGCGCACACACACACACACACACACACACACACATGTATAAATGTCTGTATACTCGTATGCAGCACACACACGTTTTTACTAACTTACCGGTGAATCTACACTTTGCTTAATGCCTCGTTATAGAGAAGCGCGGCTCTGTTGAAAATCTCTCTAGCCGCTGATAGTTTAGAGATTCTTCTACTTATGCCTGAGCCTAAGTTTCTAATTACCGCTGGGGGTGTGGTTGGAGTTTCTAAGGATATAGTCGGTTTCCTCCCTGCGCTTTCTGTAAGAGCGGTACTTGCCCGTCCTGAAATCTAGGAATATATCCAGAAAGTCGATGTTTGTCAAATTGCTGGTAATTGTTATAGACAGGCGGAATTCTTTGAAGATCTTTATTACAACCTCCCTAAACTTGTCCATGCTGTGGTCCATAGCTTGAAATTGCCAAGCCTTCAACCCTATACAAAGGTGAAATATGGGTGTGTGTGTGTGTGCGCTTCCTTAAAGTATCCTAGATAAATAACCCGACGAGGTCGGTGACCTCAGCCCCGTTGTAGCTTCCCATATATGCATCGAGCGGCGAGTATAGGAACAGAAGTGTACAGTCCCAGTTACTGTATGGTGTTGTTTCAGTACAGTCCGGTGCCAATATTGTACAGAAAGAGTAGAGTGTCCAGTAGCGGCAGTTGGAGAGCAGTCTTGTTTGAGTAGAAAATGTGCAGAAAAGCGTTCCGTTTGGAGAAACATCAACCACAGCAGCAGCTGCGTCAAACCAGAAATGAATTGAAATAAATATATTTTACGGTCGATTTAGGGGGAGATATTTAATAGTTTGGAGAGAAAAATATTCAAAGCAGGTTGGAATTATAAAGTTACGAAATCTCGAACAATTCTTTTATAGAATCTTTTCCCATAAATCAAAGATTCTTTAAAAAAGAAGGAAAAGTTGAGAGATGTAAAAGGTTGCAGTGATTTGTGGCTGTTGTTGTTTGTAGATGGCTTCAAGGGTGGACAACTCATTCTGTCAGGTTCAACGGAATGACTTCCTAGCGTTTCTCCCTGGAACTAAAATTTTGTTGTCACTGTTTTTGTTAACACCTGCACAAGACGTGGTTTCTTGCAAATTAAAGATCTGCAAATTTAGGAGACTTCCAACAAAATACGGTGCTTATCACAAGTAAATGGTTATTAGAAAAACATTCTAAGTCAAAATGCATCTTACTCTCTCGCTTTCTCTCTCTTAGTCTCTGCCTGCCTTCTCTCTCTTAGTCTCTGCCTGCCTTCTCTCTCACCTTTTGTCTCTCATTATCTCATTCTCTCTCTCCACCTCTCCTTCACTCTCTCCGTGCACAATAATGAATACACCGTTAATTATTCTCACCTGTAATCACATTGTATTTCTGCTTGGGGCAAAATGATTTTCTCAAACCTTGTAAAGCAACGAAATTTCTACTTTAAAGACATTGCGTTTGTTTTGGAGTTGAATTCTATGAAGTTTGGTCGGTTTTCGCCTGGGTTTTCAGATATGTTTGGAAGTTGTTCAGGAAGAGAAGCGAGCATTGCGTCACCCCCCGGCCATGTTTTATGATCGAGAATCTAGAAGTATTATTATCAGGGAATAAGAGGT
>NC_069001.1:38955921-38958511 GCF_001194135.2 Octopus bimaculoides
GGGTGATAAGAGAGACGCGCTCAGTATGCCGTTGTCGTTGCTGTCGTTACTGCTGTTGTTATGGTTGTTGTTGTTGTTGTTGTTGTTCTTTTTCTCCTCCGCCTTCACCTCCTTTTCCTCCTCCTCCTACCTATACCAAATGCCAACATTCAAAGCAGAAAGGGCCAAACGAAGGACCACGGGGAGAATTGTGAGGGAGGGGGGGGACAAAAAGCAGGCAGATCTTGCTATTCTCAGAATACAGACCCGTACTAACATCACCACCCGTACCTGAGCCTAAGGTGTCCCTATCAGTCATAGATCAACCCGGGTGTAAGCATTCAGAGCAGTTCTCCTCTAAGGGTGTCAAGCCTCACCTGTATTAACTCATCACATGTCTCCTCTGTGTGTGTGTGTTTTTGTATGTATGCTCGTGTGTGTGTATATGTGCATACACACACACACACACACGAGCATACATACAAAAACACACAAATGTCTACAAGTACATAAACGTTGATACGCTTAAAGTCACGTGTTTAAATCGATCTTCGTTTGTTAATATTTATTTCGAAAATGTATTGGAAGAAAACCTCTTCAAACATAAGAAAAACATTAAAAAATCGCCCCGAAAAAAAGCATTTGTGTTAAACAAAGATTATGTTGTGATTGCAATTAGTAAATATATATGTTTGAAAGGGTTCTAGTAATTAACGGGGGCGGTGGTGATGTCAGTGTTGTTGTTGTTAATGATGTTGAAAATAATGATTGCGATGATGGTGGTGGTGGTGATTGATGGTGATTGATGGTGATGATTAAATGATGAGAATTAAGAGGACAGGGATGGCTACGGGGATGGTGGGAACTAAATGGTGGAGATTATGACGACGATGACGATGATGATGACGGTGATGACAATATTGATGATGGTGATGATGACAATGATGATGACGGTGGTGGTGGTGGTCGTGGTGGTGGTGGACGAATAAAAGTTCCGTCAAGATAAATATTTTTCGCCGCTGAGATTATAATTCGGTCTCGTTGTCGTTCTTGTTGCTTCGCTGCTGCTGTTGTTGTTGTTGTTGTTGTTGTTGTTGTTGTTGTTGTTGTTGTTGTTGTTGTTGTTGTTGTTGTTGTTGTTGTTGTTGTTGTTGTTGTTGTTGTTGTTGTTGTTGTTGTTGTTGTTGTTGTTGTTGCTGCTGTAAACTAAATAAAGCAGGGAAGGCGAAGAGATAGTGACGGGTGCAGGGGGAGGGGGGAAGAAGAGAGAATAACTTTTGTTTTACATTGCTATCAGCCTCCAGAAGTAATCAACATCATCAACTCCATCACCTCCTCCCCCTCCTCCTCATACTACTACTACTACTACTTATTATTATTATTATTATAATAAGTATTTGTATTTCGAATGATTGCTTTTAATTATCCATGTTCTTTCATCTTTGATCTACGACAAACAGAAAATTAGGCAAAGAAAAAAAACAAACAAAAAAACAGGCAGAAAACCCTAGCAAAATTCCCCTCAAAACAACTGGACGCACACCGACCACCACCACGACCACCACCGCGAAAATATAAGGTATTGATTAGATTGGGTTTATTCCTGTAGGCCTGCACTAATGTAAACAATTGTTCGATCTTGGTTTTCTCTATCGCTCCATCCTTTATTACTTTTCTGCTTAGTTAATATGTCAATCGGTGCGTAAAACAAACAGATGCACGCCTCGGTTTGTCCTCCTACTGTAAAGGTAGAACAGCGCATGTATGTATGTATGTATGCATGTATGTAAACATATGTATGTATCTATGTATGTATACATTGTGTGTATATATATGTGTGTGTGTGTGTGTGTGTGTGTGTGTGTGTGTGTATGCGCAATGGCCCAGTGGTTAGGGCAGCGGACTCACGGTCATAGGATCGCGGTTTCGATTCTCAGACCGGGCGTTGTGAGTGTTTATTGAGCGAAAACACCTAAAGCTCCACGAGGCTCCGGTAGGGGATGGTGGCGAACCCTGCTGTACTCTTTCACCAAAGCTTTCTCTCACTCTTACTTCCTGTTTCTTTCAGTTTCCGTCTGGTGGACCTTAGGCTATAATAAAAGACACTTGCCCAAGATGCCACGCACCTTACAACCCCGAACCTTACAACGTAGGCACACCTGCGCCGATAAACAATCTCTATCTATCTATCTATCTATCTATCTATCTATCTATCTATCTATCTATCTATCTATCCATCTCTCTACCTGTCTGCCTGTCCGTCCGTCCGTCTGTCTGTCTATGAATGTGTATGAAGTAGAAAACAATGAAACATTAAAATCGCATCAAGTGTAATAGGGCAAAAAAATATGGAATCGGGAAAAAGGAAGAGGAGAAGAAGAAGCAGAAGAGGAAATTGCATTATTATTATTAGTAGTAGTAGTATATCAGCAGCAGTAGTCGTAGCAGTAGTACTTGTATTAGTGCTAAAAGTAGTTGTAGTGGTGGTAGTAGGAGATGATGAAGAAGGAGGGCAGAAGTGATGAATCAGGTGGTGGGGGAAGTGTGTTGGGGTTGGGGAAGATATTGAAAGCTGCAAAGAATACATTTGAAATATGGGAAGGTAAGGAAC
>NC_069001.1:38960207-38968258 GCF_001194135.2 Octopus bimaculoides
ATATATATATATATACATATATATATATATACATATATATATATATACATATATATATATATACATATATATATATATACATATATATATATATATGAGAGAGAGAGAGAGAGACATACATATAAACACACACACACATATATATATATATACACACATATACATATATCTATATATTCCTTCCCCTACATTTGGCTCCCTTTCTCCCCGTCTGCCTTTCCCCTTCTACTTCTCTTTTACCTTTTCGCTATTCATAATGAAGTTCTTTACCTTTGACTCAACATAAAAAAGAAATATTTACCGTTTCCAATATCCACTGCCATGATGATGTCCACTGCCATAATCGCTCTTTCCTTCAGTCTAGCTATTCCTAAGAGCTCTGCTACCAACACAGTGTGTCTTATGAATAAATACATTATAGAAATATATTTATAATGAAAGACACTCCACATCTGTATCGAACCTCGTCTGGAAACTCAAACGGAATGGAGTGGAACATACGACCAACTGGTTCATTATAAAACATGCTGCACCATATAACGGAACATCGTGGGTATGCCTAGAAGAAACCCTGAAAATCATCACACCCGGGGAAATCGTGATGAATAGGGCCCCTGGGATGGTCATATCAGGCAAACATAAAAACAAAGCATTATTTCTGGAATTTTAAAAAGAAAAATATTTTGAAATGAAATAAGAGATTATAGAAAAGCGAAGGAACCCAAAACGAATAAACAGACCAACCAATATTTGAGATGCTGTACAAGATACCAGCAAAAACAATGAAGAGATGACCATAAGAAAAATAGCATTTATCAATTCAGTTGACAAACACCCACTGTATAGCAGCATCATAAAAATCCCGAGATTTTTATGATGAATACATATTTACTGATACAGAATTAAGTCTGGACTAAGCTGAGTCAAGAGGTCCCGACTGATGGAGCTACGGAATTAGCCGAAACTGACCGATCAGTAAAGGGAACTTTCGACTGGTGCTCTCGAGCGATCACAGTCCCTGTCAGTACACATGTATACAGTTATGTGCTTTAACTACAGCATTAGAACATTTTAGCTCTTATTTCTAGCAATGTAGGTGTGTCTAACGCCCTAGTCATATTTAGTGACAATTATAGTTTTCCTTTTTGGTAAAACATTGCACAATGCTGTCTATATTAATTTGTATATATATATATATTATATTATATTATATTATATTATATTATATTATATATTATATTTATTATATTATATTATATTATATTTATTATATTATTATATTATATTTATCTTATGATATTTACTTTACTTTATATTATACTCATTTATTATTAATTTTTCTATATGTGATAGTGGATTTTCATCGATGAGTTCTTGAAAATTGGTTATTTTCCCTAAAACTATATATATATATATATATATATATATATATATATATATTCATAAATATATGTGTACACACACACACTCTCTCTGTCACACACACGCACATATGTATATATATATATTTATAAACATATATGTACTTATATATAAATTCATATCTATCTAACTATATATATGTACATTTTTAATGTGTACATTGTACAATATTTACAATGCATTTTCATGTTTCATTTTGCGAGATCACTACGTAAATTCATATGAAACACACAAAGTAGACCGTACAACAGTGAACAATGTGTTAGAAAGACACAAATGCTGAGTTAGATATTGAATATATCTCAAGCGTAAGTTTCTCATATTATTGTGTTACATGCTGGGAGGTCTGTCTGTGATTTTCTGAGCTTTGAAAAAAACTGAATTTTTAACATCGGAGGAAAGAAAAACTTCCTGTCTCGCCATTAATGTGATACGGTTGTATAAACACATGGACATGGTGTCGATTTCAGCGGCGGTATATATATATATATATATATATATATATATATATATATATATATATATATATATATATATATATATATATAGTGTAGCAAGTCACAAAAGGCGGCAATATGACGTAATGGTTGTTTGCCCGAACAAGCATAATTGTTGGTAATCCCATAGGTTAAAATTACTGTCCATATTTGAATACTAAAATTTCGTCAAAGAGAAAAAGCTAAGCGCATGAAACCCGTACTAAAACTGCTGCCTTAGAGAATCTGACTGATAAATGGCAAGAAAAACTTCTCAATGGCAAATACCCAAAGAGGGTGAATAATGCCGATGCTGACAAAGCCCTTACCCATCAATGGCCAATGGCTTCTGGCTTAAAATCTGAAACAGAAGGGTTTATCATAGCAGCCCAAGATCAATACCTACCTACAAGGAACTACCAGGCCAACGCATTAAAGAACGGCAGCTTCCCAATATGCCGTGTATGTCAACAACAAAATGAAACCATTGATCATGTTGTCTCCATGTGCAGTCTTCTTGCGCCTACAGAGTATCTCAACAAGCATGGACCTGCCCCATGATAAAAACTGATGCATTGTGTAGAATATATTGTATAAAGGATCGTGGATAAGGCCAAAACGATGCAAAGTAAATGCAAAGAAAATCAGAAGAAAACAAATATGTGAATTAATGTAGACTTACCTTGTATTCAATATTTCGGGGTTATGAACCCATTTACAAGAAATTGACCTATGTTGCCGATGTGCGTGTGCGTATGTGTTAGCGTGCACACACAGACACGCACATAGGTCAATTTCTTGTAAATGGGTTCATAACCCCGAAATATTAAATACAAGGTAAGTCTACATTAATTCACATATTTGTTTTCTTCTGATTTTCTTTGCATTTACTTCGCATTGTTTTGGCCTTACCCACCATCCTTTATACAATACATTCTACACAATGCATCACAGTAATTATTCCTATCTATCTATCTATCTATCTATCTATCTATCTATCTATCTATCTATCTATCTATCTATCTATCTATCTATCTATCTATCTATCTATTTGTATATAGATATGTACACATAGCGAGGTGGAATGATAGATATACAGGAATAGAGAGGGGGTTCATAGATAAAATACAAGCAGATGTATTCAATTGGGACGTTGGTAGATATTCATATATGTATATAGATAGATAGATAGATAACTAGAGAGGGGGAGAGGAGAGAGAGAGGAGCGCATATAGATTTAGATAGAGCCGGAGAAACAGTCGACCAGGTATCCAGGTATCCAGGCAAGCAGTCAGCCAGGCCGACAGACTGACAAACAGAGACAGATAGATACATTGAAATGGGTACATTGATTGATATAAATAGATAGTGGAGAGGAGAGAAAGAGAGACTGCATGCAGATTTAGACAGGAAGCCAGCGACACTATCAGTTAACTCACCAGCCAGCCAGCCAGACTGAAAGCCAGACACAATGATAGAAAGCGAGGTGAAATAGTGGTTGTTTTAAACAATTAGTGTCAAAGGAAGGACAGGAAATGAAGAGTATTTTTACGAATTTACTTTAATCAGTAATTCGAAAATGTTCAGCGCCATCTTCATCTGAAATGAAATCTTTTTCGGACATCGTTAGGTAGAGGACAGCTTTTTCAACAGTTGACCTCAATGTACGGCCATTAGTGGTTTGCTTTTAACCAGAATCACGTCAGCAGGCTGTACAAACATTACTTTGCTCAACACTGTAAGGGGTTTTAACTTCCGGGATTGCATTTTAGCCAAGTCATCAACGGAGAGCTAGACGCCATGTTAGTTGCGATTTCTGGGTGACAGGTGATGTATTTGAATGAGGTTGGAGAAATTGTAAGCAATAAGAATTAAAATGTTCTGCTGTTTCGAGGAATTGTGAGAAATGATTGAAAAGGAAATGACGTCAGACGAGCTGTAGGTTGTTGTTGTTGCCAGCTGTAATCTGAAGACGTTTCACACTGGATCTAGTCACGCATAAAGTGTTGACATTATATCTCGGCAAAGACAAGATAAATAGTGCTTAAATTTCACAGCGCTACTTGCGCAGACATCAGCACACATACATGACGTCCATATCGAGATATCTGACACGCACGCACGCACGCATGCGCACACACACACATCATTATCATTATCGTTGTCGTCCTCGTCGTCATGAGGATGGTGATGATGATGATGACCATTACTTCATCATCATTTTCCCACGCGAAATATGATGATGATGATGATGATGATGGTAAGAGATCTACCACTCCCGAAGAAAGACCTTCATACAGGAAGATCCTTTCCCCCTGTGTGTGACACGTTCGATCCGAGGCGAGACTAAACCAGTGTAAAACTAATGGAATTATGTGAAAAAGGGAATTGAGGACTTAAGATGCAATGTTTGGTGACGAAGGAGTTGCATAGAGACCCGTTGTAAGGACGGAAATCGTTTCCTCAGAATTACAAGTAGGGCCAATCCAACAGACGAGGAACTGGTTGGCTTTGTGGCGATGGTCGTCACTTGATGTCCAGTTCTAGTGATAGGTTTCCATTGGTAGATGACATCTCTAGGTGGGTGTCTTTGTCGGATTGAGGTCGGTAAAGTATCCTGGGGCTATGCATTATGTCGATCTATTTTGTCTTCTACTGCGGTCATGCTGGGGCACAGCCTTTAAGAATTTTAGTCGAACGAATCGACCCTCAGTACTTTTGATTTCTTTCTTTTGTTTTTGTAAAGCCTGGTACTTATTCCGTCGGTTCTTTTGCCGAACCGCTAAGTTATGGGGACGTAAACACACCAAGACCCGTTTTCAATTGGTGGTTGGACACACACACAGACACACACACACACACAGAGACACACACACACACACACACACACACACACACACACACACACACACAAACTGTGAAGCTTAAGTTGGTTCTATTTTCAATATTGAGTCTCCATTAATAAATGTTCCGTTATTCTTAAACTCATTCTAAAATAGTATCCTTATTTAAAACACACATACACAAGCAAACACACATGCACACGTACACATACACCCACACCCACACATGCACCCCCACCACACAAACACACACACAAAACACACACAGAATATGAATCATTAATCAAATTTTATGTCTGCCCTTCATCGCTAAATAGTGACGCCCCTGTGTCGAAGCGATTCCTATATTAATATTCAGAGACCTTCTCAGCCCCGTCCTCTGCATCAAATAATAACCACTGCGTTGTTGGCACGTTTTACAGCATGAAAGAGAAAACGCATTTCAGCAAGAGGATGAGGCAGAAAAAATATTTCGACTGTAATGGATTCATACACATTCACACCTACCTACCTACCTACCTACCTACCTACCTACCTACCTACGCATACATATACATAGAAACGCACATCATACATAGAGTTATACATACGCAGATGCATACATTCTTCCATACATATGCATACATATATAAACGTATATATAAATATATATGCATATGTGTGTGTGTGTATGAATTTATGCATGTACATGTACATATACCTTTATATAAACAAGTGTACATATATAAATGCGCATACATTCACATATATATATGTATGCATATATATATGCATATATATATATATGTATGTATGTATGTACATACACATACATACATACATACATACATACATACATACACATATATATATATATATAATATATATAGACATATATATGCATATATATATGTATATATATCTCTCTCTCTATGTGTATACCCATAGATACATGCAAAAATACGCACGCATACATGTATATATGTCTGTGTGTATATATATGCGCATGTGTACGTGCAAATATATATTTATACATAAATACATATATAAATGTAGATGGATAGATAGATGGATAAATCGAAGGATATATAAAATAGTTTTATAAAGAGATTGAATAGATCGAAAGATAGATAAATAGCTGGTTATCCAGCTCTTTAGCTACACACACACATATACATACATACATACATATATATATATATATATATATATATATATATGTATATGCGTGCATAGATAAACGCATAGATAGCTCTATAGACAAATAAATAGATAGGCTATTCTGTAGATAGATAAAGAGATAAACAGCGGTATCGATAGATGAAGAGATAGATACCTAGTAATATGAATAGTTAAGATGTTGGACATATAATGTAATAAGTAATGGAGATATCACCTGGGTTTCTTAGAAAATAGATAAAGAAGACAAAAAGAAGTTGCATGGTGACTGTTCAGCCACATTTTGGTGGAAATGTCAAACTCCATTTGGAGATCGGTGTTAATATCTTAGCAACACATAATATATTATTCAAAGAACGTGTGAGAACGAAACAGCCAGTTTCAGCCATTGCCATATTTTACTTCCTTTTCTATGAAATAAATATAAAAAATGGAAAAAAATTAATATAATGACACCGTGGAAATATCTTTGTCACAAACTGTGAATCATTTTCTCACCTTTTAGAGAATATCATTCTATTGCGATGTCAGTATTTTGTCATATGACTCGTCATGTCTCTGGATCTCTCACACACCGTTTATACCGTATTCTTCATTTCAAAATATGTTGGTGTTTACTGGAAATATCCCGATCCACATATTTCTTAAGGACCGCCATGAGTGAAGGCCACTCGAGAGTTTTCCCAGATTCTACTTCACAGCTGACAATAGAGAACACAATCATGTTGTCGAGCCTATCTGAAATCAATATTTCAGGTTCGACTCTCGTTGGGACCACACTCACCAGATTTTATAATCTTTCCTTCACAGGATATCTGCCCCGTGGTTTACCTTTTCGCCTCATGTTATTCCTGCAGCCATCCACGTGCAGTAGTGATACAAAAACATATACGACCGCATTAACCGTTATTTAATATTATTTAATCACGGCATTAAATATTTACAAATACAGGTATGTCAAATACCATACAACATAAATCACTGATTTATTAAAATTATCTCCACTTGTGTTGAATGTATCATAATTACCAAATGACAAAACATATATTCTTATATATACCTATTCATAGATATATACCCATATATATATACCTATATATATATATGTATATGGGTATATATAAGGACATATATGCAAAAATGACATACATTTATCATATATATGTATATATATATATATATATATATTTAGACGCACATTTATATATGAATGCGTGTGTGTATATCTATGTGTGTTTATAAATACACAGACATACATAGCTATATTCATACACGCACGAATATTGTATGCGTACATATATTTATATTTGTCTGTATATATACTACCTACCTACTTACCTACCTACCTGCCTGCCTGCCTGCCTACCTACACACACACACACACAGACACTAATACACACATATATATATATATGCATATATGCATATGTATATATATATGTATGTATATGTGTTTGTTTATTTATGTATGTATACACATCTATAGATACATACAAATGTATATTAACCGTGAGATAGATTAGACCACTTTACTAAAGTTAGCGATTGAGTGTGTGAAAGAGTGAGAGAGAGAGAGAGAGAAAGAAAGGGAGAGAGGGGGAGTGAGAGGGAGAGATAGGGAGATCGTGAAAGGGAGAGAGAGGGGGGAAGGGAATGAGGATGAGAGAGATAGCATGAGAATGAGAAAGAGGGAAATGTGGAGAGAGAAAAAGAGAGGAGTTAGATATGCGCACACACACACACACACACGAAGAAGCGCATGCGCGCGTGTGTGTGCGGCAGTGACATGCACTTCACGAAATCATGCTGCCAGAGAAGCAGCATCAATTTACCATTCTGCAGCAGCAACTTGTAGAGTCTTTTGTTTGAAAGACAGGAAGGAATTGTTGAGAATCTCTTCATGAGGTCTTTGTATTGAGGTGAGAGGGGAGATTGCGTGATGTTGAGTCACGATTAGTGGAGGCTGCCATGGCACCGATGTTCGGCTGTGGAGATCAGACTGGAATAGATTAAGGAGGGGTGGGCATGGAGAACGTTTATGAGGGTGGAGGTTTGTGGGAGCGTGGTCATGGCGGTGGAAATTAGCAGCGGTAACTGAATGACGATGATGATGATGATGATGATGATGATGATGATGACGATGACGACGACG
>NC_069001.1:38970872-38976921 GCF_001194135.2 Octopus bimaculoides
TACATATATATATATATACATATATATATACATATATATATATATATACATATATATATATACATACATATATATATACATACATATATATATACACATATATATATACATACATATATATATATATATTCACATACATGTATATAATTTAAACACATATACATATACACATACACACACACATATAAATATATTGAATACATTCATGATGCACAGACAACCATCTACCTGTCTGTCTGTCTGTCTGTCTGTCTGTCTGTCTGTCTGTCTGTATTTCTCTCTCTCTCTCTCTCTCTATCTATCTTTTCTCATATACGTATATATGTACGTATTTTCCCCGTATATATGTGTGTGTATACGCGCGTGCGTGTGTTAGTGTATGTATGTGTTTGTGCATGTGTGCGCGCGCGTGTGTTTATTGCTGGTCATTTCAGAAAAAAAAAGGAATTTCGTGACAAATCATTGAATCAGAAACTGTGGAGTTAAACTAGCAAAAAACAAACAAAAACAGAAAAAAAAACTGCAGGAAATAATGTCTAGAATTCTCCACTAAAGGGGGAGGAGGAGGAAGAGGCGGAGAAAAAAAAAGAAAAAAGCTAAGAAATACGGAAATAAACGAATAGAAAAAGCGACAAATATTTTGGGTGAGAAGAGACAGAATGGAAATTTATGATTTAAGAAAGAAAAATGGTTATTCTGTTTATAATTGTTTAGGTAAGGAGAAGGGATGCGGGAAGAATCCCGAAGATCCTTCAATCTTGATCGATCTTTGCCATGCCTTTGATGCCAACGAATTCCAAATGTCACCCAATATAAAATTATCGAATCGTGAAAAGAGCTTCATGTTTCGGTCGAGAGATGTCGCTGATGCTGATGATAAGATAATGGGTATGTGCATGGATGTGAAAGACTCGATTCGTATCCAAATGAATTCTGGACCTGCAGAGGAATATCAACATGCATTTGATCGAGGCTTGAACTCGGCACCGAGGATGAGGGTTGAGATACCAGGAACCATCGAACATTTGAAGAAATATAACGTTGTTGCGAATTTAAAAGGCAGAAATAATGAACGGAGATATTTTACCGAAGTTGTTGATCCGTTTAATAAACGAGAGGCTTTTAACGAAAGGGATTTTAATTACCCACAAGTATTTGGTCACGGCCTATACGACTTTTATTATCACCATCTTTACCATAATCACTCTCATTCTTCTTGTCATAAACTCTCTAATCCGCATTGTCATTTTCACGAAGCCGGCGCTCATAAAGTGGGCTTTTCAACTTGTAAATCAAAAACGGTTGAAAAGCAAATAAAAACCGGTGTAAAAAAAGAGGAGGTCGAAACCGGAAGTAGAAAGAACCATGACGACAATTGGCATCGGGAAAGATCTTCCTTAAAATGTCGTAAACATTGCTTGATGTCACAGAGTAAAGCAAGGAATTCCGTCTTTTATCAGTCACCAAACATGGAAGATGAAAACTCGACGAAGATACAAGAAAGCCGCAAACACCCATTGTCTTCAGAGAAATCCATTTCTTTTAAGAAAAACCAAACAAAATCAGAAAATAGAACTGAGAAAATTCTTAACTTTATTAATTCTTGTCTTCCATTAATTGCAGCCAGACAAGAAGCTCTGGTCTTTATTACATTTTGCTTTGTCGCCATTTTACTGTTTTTGATGAGAGCCACAGTATGGAACTGTAAACAGACATAGCTCACTTAATGTATCCATACACATACATACATAATGCATACATACATACATACATACATACATACATGCAAAACACACACACACATATACATACACATATATGCACGCCATCATATGTCGAAGCAAAATATCCTTTCTTAACACATTGTGTTGTATGTACGAAAGGGCTCTCGAGACAATAATAAATCATTATTAATATTATTATCTTCCGATTGAATTGCATTTTATTTTATCCTCTCACCTGAGGCCACGTATATATTAGCTGGAAAGAAACTTCCTGAGAATGTAGGCGGTTGGTGTCAGCACAATATTTTGTATTCCAATCCCAAACTTCTCCAATCTTGATTTCATTTTCTTCTTTATTCTACCAACAACACGCACAATCCGTGATCCTATTCCATAACAAAACTGAAAAACACATTCCGGTCAGATCTTCATTAACTTTGAAAATATCTTCCCCAATTATCTGCCAACATGGTAATGTTCTGTAGCTGTATTTCTTTAATTAAAAAGTATGTCCACTGTTATATTTGGTCTTCGCACCTCACCGCCAACCAATCAAAATGAATCTATTTCATTGTAAAAACTCTCAGCTGAGAATGTCTTCATTCCAATAATTAGCTACTCATTTTTCTTTGTTATTTGTAGAAAATAAACTGCAGGTGTGAATCGTAAAAGACTGCGACGTCCAGTGTTTATTATTTCTGAAAATGTCTCTGTAATTGTCCAAGCCTCATTAAAATAGAACAGAACATGTTTCAATAAAAAGCAGTTAATTCTATCTGTGAGTTAAATAACTTCAAGAAATGTAAGTTCTATGGCATGTTATTAATTGGCATGTTTGGTTATAAATATTTCTGTTGTTTTCCCTTTCACACTCAGTAACAAAAGTCTATGACGGCATAAATTCGAGCTCTTCAGATGGTATAAATATGACTGTGCAAATCACTTAACTACTTTAATTCACTGAATTTAAATTCCTCTTTTCAAATGTGGTGGTCTTTCAACTATCAAGGTTTGTCACTTAATATTGCAGCGTCACCAGCAAAGGTCAATCCAGAGTGATTTTGTTACAAAAGGAAATTGACCGGCTTGCGGTCTTCTGAGAGCACATTCACCTTTCACACGCACACACACGCACACACACACGCATCACACACACAGGCGCACACACAAAATTTCGTCTGACGAACTTTTATCTAATCGAGCAACAGCAGCAGCAGCAGCGTTTTCCAAAACCAGATCCACTTGATTTTTCCTCTTTAATTTCTTTTTATTGATCAGTTCATTAATTATTTTAAGTGCACTAATTAAATCCTCATTAATTGAAGTCATTGGAACTTCTAATATATTTCAAAACTATCAACGTCTCTTCACTACAAGTCGTCCGAAAACCGATTTATCTCGACTCCCCACCAGACATCAACACAATATGCTACCCCACCGCGCCATATATTTTGGTCCCATTGGCACTTCAAGTCGTTTGACTATCAGGTTTCCGCCAGCTTTTGCCTCTGCCGGGCAGGAGATAGGCCACCCCCTAGAACCGTCAGAAACAGTTAAATGGAAAACATCCTGTTATGTATGTCCTTTGCTATCACACACAACCAAAACGCATCGCTCCGACGTCTTCTAAATGATTCCTTAAAAGCTGTACTGCATACAGTCATTTTCACAAACATACATATAAACATTACTTCATGCCTCTTTCCCCGCCGCCCTTCACCCATCAATCCATGCATGCATCCATCCATCCATCCATCCATCCATCCATCCATCCATCCATATAATAGTATTATTGTATATATATATATATATGAATGGATTGATGGATGAACAGAGACTGATTACCTGTCTCCGATCATGAAGTGAACCACTCAAAATAGTTGAAGTAAAAGCAAACAAACTCTATCTTACGATGTTCTACTTTTAATGTTTGCTTTATATTTTATGCCTGGAATTATGCAACCGTTTTAATGTCTGTCTGTGTGTCTGTATATAAATCAGTCGATCAAAGTAAACTAACATAAAAACTCTATTCATTTGAGTAGAATACACAGTTTGCAGAAGGCGAAAAGGTCGAAACCTCGAAGTAACTGTTATAAAGTAAATAAAAATGTATATATATATAGGTCTTCCTAGCCATAGATGTAATTGTGGGTAGTCTACCTCTTAAACTACTGGGGCATATATATATATATATATATATATATATACATATGTATGTATTAAGATAAAACTTACTTGGAAAAGGATGCGTGGCGTTCGATCATATAATAATATATATTATGTATATATATATGTGTACATATACATACATACATACATACATACATACATACATATATATGTGTGCGTGTGTGCGTGCGCGCCTCCGTTTATGATGACGTGCGAGTTCTGTGCGTGTGTTGTCCGAATTTCTACGTTTGTAGAGCTGCGAAATTCGTCTTGCATGGTGCCATAAAATACATGCAAGGAGCAGAAGTGTCGTGTCGTCTTAATGGCACTTATATTTTCTCTTTCGCTCTTAATATCCTTTAACACCATTGTAAAAGGAGTTTCACCCGAAATATCACGGCCAATTAAATACTTCTAAGGTAACAGTTTCAATATCTTTCTTATTTTTATTTATCATGTTTAATATTCAATGATTAAAACCAATGATAGGTCTAAATTGTTATACTAATAGAAATTGATTTTCTCTCTTTACCTCTTTAGTTCTCATACCTTCGTGAAAGGATTTTTACACCCGAAATTTCAGGATCATTAATTATAGCCGAGCTAAAAATTCAATATCTTCGTTTTTGTCCACATTGATATTTTATTTTCTCACTGTATTGCTGTTGCCTGTTATCACTCCGTTTCGTTTTATATATTCATAGCATTCCAAGCAAACTATCAGCTCTTATGTGTGCGCGTGCGCACTTGCGCGTGTATGTGCTTGTATGTATGTATATACTCATCACTTTCCTTTTTCTTATTTCTTTCTTTCATTCTCTCTCTCTCTCTCTCTCTCTGTATATATATATATATATATATATATATATATATATATATATACAGACATATACGCTTATCAGCACACACATAATTCTCTAGGTATATTTCAATCGATGTATGCATTTGCGCGCGCATGTGTGTGTGTAGTGTGTGTGTGTGTGTGTGTGGGGGGAACATATGTGCAGTATAAAAGCGGCAAGCCAATGCCCGCTCTACTTATTTATAGATAACTGTTAGGATTTAATGCACTTTCACACAACTTGTATGTTCCCCCATTACGGTCTCCGATCTTTCACACTTCACGAGTTCTCTTTTATACTTTACACTCTATCGCAGATAGCATCCGTTAGCAGGGGTTTTGTACAAACATACACACACACACGCATACATACATACATACATACATACATGCGTGTACACATACGTATATATATGCACAAGTATGTATATATATATATGTATATATATATATATATGTATATATATATATATATATATATATGCATATAATTACCCTCTGCTAATACTGCACAGACCTGCTATTTCACAAGTTAATAATAGACATATAACATTACAATTTGGTTTTAATTCATTATTCAACGAAACCACTTAAACCCTATATTTAGGAAATGTTCATCGAGAAAAGCTTTGGAGGAGGGAGTCTTTCCAAAATGGAGGGAAAATGGTTCATTGAGAAAGAAATCCTTTCTACAGAGAGAAACGAAGATTCTGTAAATGGAATTTTTTCTAGATTATTAGGAATTCTCAATGAATTTCTCTGCGCAGCTCTATACAAACTCTTTTCTGTCTTCTCTATCTATCTATCTATCTATCTATCTAACTATCTATCTATCGATATATGAACTTATACATACATATATGTGTGCGTGCATGTATACACACACATATTCATGATAGTTTTATATATATATATACACCCCCGCACACACCTATATAAAACAATGCCTCACTGTGGGTAGAACTAGAAGGTAAACAAGCATTCTTTACCATTGATGTGTGGAAAAAGGGAGTAGGGTCTCACCTGATGGAACCGTAATTGGTCCTCACAGATGTCATTCCTGGGTTCCTCTCCTCTATCGGCAACAAAGATCAGCCGCTTATAAAGTGGTCATAGATTAGGTTAGCACAGTAGTGGATAGTCTAATTTGCATATTTGACGTCTCTTCATTAATTAACAATATTTATTTTATACATAGAACAGCGAAAATCAGAAAAAACAGAAATAAATTTAAACATTAGAATGTTTCAGTGAGGATAAAACAGACTTGCATATATATATATATATATATATATATATATATATATATATA
>NC_069001.1:38978529-38980791 GCF_001194135.2 Octopus bimaculoides
ACCACCACCACATCAGCGCCTATGTCTATCGAAGTCCCCATGGAGTGACAAAGCAATTCAGGATTACAATCAATCTCAGATAAATTAAGACACACGCACACACACATACACTCAAAGAAATACACACACACACACGGACACAGACACACACATACATAAGCCCCCACATTTAACTTACACATACCCTCACTTAGTGAAACACACACACACACACACACACATTCTCTCTCTCTTTCTCTCCTTCGCACAATCTCTCACTCATACACACACACACTCACTCTTACGCACATTAACACACACACAAACACACAGACACAGACGCCCACATACATACGCCCCCACACACTTACACACACACCCTGACTCATTCTCTCTCTCTGTCTCTCTCTCTCTCTCACACACACACACACACACACACACACACACACATCCTATCTTTGTGATAACAAACGGACGGAAGTAAAATTACCCAAAGTCAGAAAAACGTTGTACAAATCTTTTAATGAGAGTTTCTCATTTGAAGGATCGGGCAGAATGGAACTGAAACCCGGTTGATCGGATGAAATACGTGTACGCACGTTGGGTAAGTAGGGTGTGGTGTCTGTATGCTTTTGCAATTTGGAGCTGTGCAGTATTGAATGAATAAATGTAAGTTGTTAGAAAACCCACACATATGATTTGATTTGAGTCTTGAAGGCTTTTGTGGAACCAGCCACACTTTTTGGAAGGGATGATAGCAAGAAGACGGTGCATATAAGTGCCACAATACCAAGCAGAACACACCCCAGGCGTTTTCTTCAGAGGTTTCTATCTCCAAGACAAGATGCTATAAACAAGCTGGAGAGCCTAGTCTACATTATGAGTCAAAGTTTGCTGAGAGTGCAGGCCTGTTAAAGAGACCCTCAGCAATCAAAGACCTGGTTTTATATTAGGGCTGCTCTCTCCTCGATGTAATGCCTTCACCACGGTTAAGGAGCCCCATCTACCCCCTAATATATGAAATTAAATACGTCAAATTTAAAATATAAATAAGATGTAACAGTATATACATATGCTCATATTGTTGGATGGCCATTGGCAGTTCATGAGTTCCTCCGCCCTTTTAACGGGTTTTATTTTTCGACCCGCAGGGTGTCCAACAATCACCGTCCTAACCAAGCAAGGTTGGTGGGGCTACCGGTTTAGTTGCCGATGACCCGACCATGCAACAGGTTACATGTTACCAGGAGCGCTGATATGTACATGTATGTATATACATACTCACACACACACACACATATATACACAGAGATAAACACAGATACGTGTTTATATATATGTATACATACCCACAACTGTAGGTGGATTGTTTGCTGACCTAATCGCAATTCAGAATAAATATATTCAAATATATTTATTTCATTTTAATTGATTCGAGTTGGTTTTAATTCAGGAAGCCTGATGCTCAACAGATTCATCTTGTATTTAACACACACACGCGCGTTCGCGCGCTTACACACACACATGTATTTCTATCTATCTATCTATCTATCTATCTATCTATCTATCAAATCTATCTATCTATCTATCTATCTATCTATATTCATATTATATTTGTCTATATATATATATATATATATATATATATATATATATATATATATGTATATTTTATTTCTTCGTGTGTTATACTTAATTACATTTTATTGAGAACCGAGAAACTCCTTTCGCATAATCAGCTCCAGATACGTAAATATTTCCTTCCCAGTTGGCTTCAAACTGACATTACTGATGTTTCCTAAGTCTATAATTTGGTAACTATGTAAATTACCATTTTACTTTGCATAAGAAGTGATACTTGTGCAATTACTATAAACCGATACGGGTATGTATGTCCTCATCTGTTTTTAATTATTTGAAGTTTTTCTCTCAAGAAGGGACTGGTTTCTAACAAAACTACGAAGCCCCATCATTCAAGTGTAGATAACAAAAGCAATGTTCCATTTTGAAGTTCAGAAAAGACTTGCATATTTTTACTTTTTTACTTACAGATTGTATTTTTGATGTGCGAATTAGGAAAACCCTACTTTTTCCAGGTTGTCACTTAGGCATTTTCTCACAAAACAAAGTGCACCATATATATATATATATATATATATATATGCATGCATATATATGTATGTATCTATATACGTATCTCCAATACATCCATTTGTTGTTTACACCACCTGTCTTCGTCTGTTGTTTTTTTCGTAAATTCTCCCATATATATATATATATATA
>NC_069001.1:38980822-38981938 GCF_001194135.2 Octopus bimaculoides
TATAGATATTGTATATTGAGAAAAAGGAGGTAGTCAGAATTTTGGATAATTCTTTATTAACGCTTTCGTTCGTTTTCGTTTTTCGAACTCGTCAAGACAAAATCAAAATAGTAAGAACAGAACGTGTCGTTGTTCCTTTATATGAATCGAATGTTTTTTTGCTTTGTTTAGAAGAGGAGAATATTGTTTTTGTTCTTTTTTGTGCGGGAAAAGGAGGGGGGAGAGAAAGAAAAGCAAAGAGGTGGGGGTGAGTAATGTAGTAATTCGTGAAAAAGATCTCTTTTGAATTATCCAAGCAAGAAAAATAAATTCTAGAAAAGAATGAAAGATACTGAAAACAATATATTTCAGCCGGGCCTGCTTTGTTATATAATTTACAAAGTAGAGAGTGGCTTCCAGCCAAAATATACAATGTACATAGGAAACTCATGTATGATGTTTGATTCAACGTACATAGAGAAGAGATTGAATTATAAACAGTACCAAATTATTTTTTATATTCTGACTTTATTTTCCTCATTTATGAATGTTGTACTAGTATCTAATGTTTGTTCATGCAAAATATGGAATTACACAGAATTTTTGGACTTGACAATACAAGTGTAAAGGAATATACATCTTCATAGGACTTGGAACTTTGAACTCTTTTTTTATTTTTCAGTGATGACCGCACCCTCCCCTCATTTCTTCTTAATTTTTCCTACTTCTTAAAACTGACGTCTTTGAAAGATCAGCAGACCTTGTGAGAAAATGTGTTTATTTACAAATATATTGATAGGTATACAATGAAAAGAAAAAACAAACAAAAATGCTTTGTAATGAAATTTCAATGAATTGATCACATCAAATTGACAATAACCCCCCCTCTCTCTTTCTCTCTCTCTCTCTCTCTCTCTCTCTCTCTCTCTCTCTCTATCTATCTATCTGTCTATCTGTCTGTCTATCTGTCTGTCTGTCTGTCTGTCTGTCTATGTATCTATCTCTCTATCCTTTCCTCCACCCCTAATTTTTTTCTCCTCTTTCTTGATTGTCCTGAAAACTCTCTCTCTGCCTATTTCTCCCTCTTTGCTTTTCTATCGCTCTGTCCCACTCCACACGAAAAAAAACAAAACAAAA
>NC_069001.1:38981948-38984991 GCF_001194135.2 Octopus bimaculoides
AAAAAAAAAAAAAAAAAAAAAAAAAACAAATCGCGCAAAACCAATATTCTCCTCTTCTAAACAAAGCAAAAAAGCATCGGATTCATATAAATGAACAACGAAACATTCAATTTTTACCATTTCGTCTTGATGAGTTCGAAAATCGAGCGAAAGCGCTAATAAAGAATTTTCCCAAATTTTGACTGCTTCGTTTTTCTCAATATATATATATATATATATATACATATACATTTGGTAATTGTGATACATCTTTTCGAAGCAGAGATTATTTCAATAAATCAAGTATTTGATAGACCTAATAGCATTTGATAAACCTGTATTTGTCTATATTATTCAAATATACGCCACTGGCACTCTAAATTATTTCTCTTACCACATTTTGCTTAAATTATGTATACATACTTAATTACATATCTATCTATCTGTCTATCTATCTATCTATCTATCTATCTATCTATCTATCTATCTATCTATCTATCTATCTATCTATCTATCTATCTATATAACATATATACAGACATACACACACAGATATATTTATATATATATACATACACAAACATATGGGTATATATAAAAATTGAGGAAGATATTTTTGAGGATAATAAGAAAATAGTTGAAGTGTGAAGGATTTTAAATGGGCCAATGAAAATAGACCAAAAGAATATTAATATATTTCGGTGTTTCGGTATAGAAGGTATGTATTTAAATATATTTAGAGAAGTTATAATTTTAATATCCAAAATAGATTCAGATATGAAGTGTAGTCCATTTATATATATATATATATATATATATATATATATATATTCACATACGTATATATATACACATACGTATATATACATGTATTTATATATACATATACACACACACACACACGTATATATATGTATACATACACATGTATATGTTTACATATATATATATTGTATTATATATGCGTGATATATATGCATATACGTACACGCACACGTTCATACACACACACGTAGAGAAAGAGAGAAAGAGAGAGAGAAAGAGAGAGAAAGAGAGAGACAGATGCTCGCATACATACTCGACATGTCTATATATTTGCATGTATCCATGTTCTGTTTATACATGTTATGTGTTGTGAATGTCTTCCTCTATGTACATGTGGATGTGAGCGCATGCATGTGTACATGTGACTATCTATCTATCTATTTCTATATGCATCTATATAAGCAGACATATGTGTGTATATATGTGGTTACACATTTGTACACGCTGATATATATCTATACATAAGTGGATATATATATATATATATATATATATATATATATATATATATATATATATATATACACATACACACACGCGTTCGCGCTCGCGCTCATCTGTATTAGTAAATAACAACAAACATCCTAAACCACAACTGTCTGTTACTATTAGCATTAACACTAACCATATTTCCCAATATCTTAAACTTTTCATTAATTAACTGAGAGGAAAAAAAATTCTTTTGTAAATTGGCATCAGTAATCGACAATGGATTAATTGAAGTGTGATAGAGATGTGTTTCTGGATGGGAAAGTCTGCACTAATTCCGACCAGAATTCAATCCAATATGAAGTTCTTTAGAAATTCTAACTCGTTGTATTCAATGAAGTGCTTCTTTCCCTCTTTGGATGCGTTTTACTGGTTTGGTTAAACATCTATCTATCTATCTATCTATCTATCTATCTATCTATCTATCTATCTATCTATCTATCTATCTATCTATCTATCTATCTATCTATCTATCTATCTATCTATCTATCTATCTAGCTAGCTGTCTGCCTGGCTGTCTTAGTCTCTCTACCCCTCTCCCTCCCCTTATAACATGCCCTTATCCCCTTCCGATTCCTCAGAACTTTCGTCGGAAAACGAATGTAGTGAGGAATGGCAAATAGCCAGAAAAGGAACGAGGAAGAGGAGCAAAAAAAAAAAAGAACACACGGAAACACCAATAAAGTAGGGAGATACACAACTCCCGAAGACATTTCCAACTCTAATACAAACAATACAAATAATAGCAACCCCACGAAAAACATACAGCGATAAAAAAAACTTACAACACAGAGTTGTAAGGATCACTGAACTGAATGGAGTCTGGTCCTAACATGCTGGATAGGGTATGAGGTGAACATATGATTTAAACTGGGTCTCAGTCAGTTGAATGAAACCTGGTTTTTCAAACAATCTTTGGATTGTACTGTGATGAGACTAGTTCTACCGGTTATTTCTAATTTTGGCACAATCCCATAATTCTTCCAATACTCAGCTATTGTGGTCAATTGGTTGCGATTTCTAGCATATCGAGAGGTTACGCAAAGGACCCTTCCTAGAGATTATAAGGCACGAACTCACGGTTCTTCCTTTACGACAGCCAACTGATGCCAGCCTGACTGCGCGATCGCTGTCTAAGTTACTGACAGTGTCGAGAGTTATTCTGAAATATATACACAACAAAAACTATATACACAACCGATATTTGTTATTCGATTACTGTTTTTTATTGAAATATGATCGATCTAGCGAGAACAGAATCACAAAGACGGAAAGACATTTTGTTTTCTAAAAGAGCGAATATTTCACAGGAAGAAAAAGAATTCAAAACGAAAATAATGAATCTTTTCTGTTGGATATGAAATTGGAGGCAAGATGGAGGTCGACATGAGGTATGGAAGACTTGCGGTGATTTATTATTGAATGTCATTAAAAACCTATTCACCTTGCGATAAATTGATTTTAACTCTATCAGTCTTCCAAAATCGATTAACTATAAATTAGCTGCGATGTGGTGAATAAAACGACAGCAAGGAGTTATCAATTATACAGGAGATTGGAGCTAACTTTTGTCACAATGTTCTACAGTCAGCATTGCAGTTTTATCTCATCAATAAAACCGTTTGACATGGGAACGGTGGACGTGTTTCAATGTAGCAGTTTACACAAATAGGCTTATAATTGAAGGACTTGAGTTTCACAGGACAGGATTATTAAAATTTATGTATGTGTACATACACGCAGACACACA
>NC_069001.1:38985013-38985747 GCF_001194135.2 Octopus bimaculoides
CACACACACACACACACACACACACACACACACACACACACACACTCGCGCACACATGTACTCAACCATACATCTTGCCTGATCGTGGTACGTGAAACTCGAACCACTAAAGCGTTTGGATTTGCAATTTTCAATGACCGTTTTATCAATCAATAATTGGTCCTTACATCCATATGAACTCCTTTCACAATTCCTTTTGTCCCACTGGGAATAACTTCCTACTGTCCAAGAATTCCTATGTCCTATTCGCTATTATAGATGTTAATGGTTTATATATGGTGGGGAAGTATGTTATGAGTCGGTATTTTGGTGGGATTAGTTGTTTCTTCTGTTTTTGGTAAGAGATATGGAATCCCTTCTGTAAGCCACTTTGGGGCTTTCGCAGTGTTGGACATGACTTCATTGAGTGCTACGGCTAAGTTGTGGTGAGTGCTCATTAAAAAATGTAGCCCAAAATTTGGAATCTTATCTCCACCTGGGGATTTTTATTTCTTGGACTTGGCGAGCGCCGCTTTCCCTTCTTCAGTTGTTATATCCTGCCATTCTTGATATTTGAGGTGGGCATTGGTCTCGTCTATGTCCATGACCCAATGTGCATTCTGATTAAACTCCTTTGGATTACTCCTTATGAATTGACAGTGAGAGAGAGAGAGAGAGAGAGAGAGAGAGAGACAGAGACAGGGAGACAAAAGACTGAACAATCATGTAGTCACCGAGCTACTTCCACTAGGATG
>NC_069001.1:38992545-38996734 GCF_001194135.2 Octopus bimaculoides
CTGCGATTTCTTTTTATTTATAATATGACATTTTTATTTCAACATTCAGAGAAAAGTAGCAACGTGGAAATAAGAGGAGATACCCCACTCCCTCTCTGAAGATACAGCTTGGATATCTATCTATTTATCTATCCATCTGTCTGTCTGTCTGTCTGTCTGTCTGTCTGCTTGTCTGTATTTAGCTGTTAATTCTAACATGTCGATAACCATGTAGCGACTCCTATGTTTTGTGCATATGTTCTCCCATAGCATGTGGTCATAAGTCTGTATATGTTTATACATACACAACAAGTGTATATATTCTTTATATGTGTGTGTACATATGTCTATATCTGTTTATACAAGGCGGCGAGCTGGCAGAAGCGTTAGGGGGCCGGGCGAAATGCTTGGCGGTATTTCGTCTACCGTTACGTTTTGAGTTCAAATTCCGCCGAGGTCGACTTTGCCTTTCATCCTTTCGAGGTCGATTAAATAAGTACCAGTTACGCACTGGGGTCGATGTAATCGACTTAATCCCTTTGTTTGTCCCCTCTGTGTTTAGCCCCCTGTGGGCAATAAAGAAATATGTGTTTATACATACATAATAGGTGTGTATCTATATGTGTATAGGTATGTATGCACACACACACACATATAGTGTATTCTCCCCTGATTCCACGTGTTGGCATCTCCAGTCTTGGCCTTGAAATCAGGTAATCGATACTATATAAACTGTATTGATCTCAAACCGAATCAAATATCACTTCTATTGATGATCTGCCAATAAAGTGTCGTTTATTGATGTTCAGCGTAAATGGTTCATCACGTGACCAGTGGAAATTTACATCTGAATGACGCGAGTTCAATTAACGCTCACACCTTATGATAATACATTTTTGTGGACGCGGACACGAAAAAGCATTCTTGTATGTATGTATGTATGTATGTATTTATTTATTTATGTATGTGTGTATGTATGTTTGTATGCTCGTATATATGTATGTATACATTTATTTTTGTATGCATGTGCGTTTGTGTGGCTGTAAGTATGAATGTATATGTGTGTGTGTGTACATCTGTATGGATGTATGTGTGTGCATGAATGTGTGTGGATGTATATATGTGTATGTATATATATATATATATATATATATATATATATATGTAGGTATACAAGTATGCATATATGTATGTGTGCATTTATATAATGTACGTATGTATGTGCATATGTATGTATGCATGTATGTATATATCTATGTGTGATTGTGTTTATCTAGATATGTATGTATGTGTATATCCATATGTATGAATTTGTGTATCGACCTATGCATGTATGCGTGCACATGTGTGTGTGTATATCTATATAAACACATGTACATATACACATGTGTGTATGTATATATGTACAAGAGCATATAACTACGTATGTGCGTATATGCATACATACGTATGTGCATTTATGTATATATGTATATGCGAATGAGCTTGTGCGTGTGTGTATGTGCGTGGGTGTGTATGTGTGTGTAACTATGCTCATTCCTGTATGTATGTTTGTGTGTGTCATTGTCTGTGTTTGTATGTGTGTCTCGGCGTGTTATGGTATATTCTCTCCTAATTTAAGGTTTTTATTGCACCCAATATAATAGGGGCCATTTATAATGCCTTCTCCTAATAATGGATTCCTTTCTCTTCTCACAACTTCCGGTGTTTTAGGAGTCGACTTATTTTTCTACTTTTTATTCTATTCTTATGTTTTATATATTATTTCTTTGCTGTATATGGTGGCAGTTAGTGAAGAATGGCGTCGTTCGTTACACTCTCCCTACGGTCGGGCAATTTCTAGAAGCGAGAGTGACGAGGGAGTGTCTATACTAAGTTGCCGAACAACTATCGCACGCGACACATATACACATATATACAAACATACATGTATACAATATATTTTTCTTTAAATATTTAGACTCTATCAAATGTTTTGCAAAAAGTTCCATATACATAAATAAATACATACATACAGGTATACATACACAACACACACACATACACACACACACACACACACACACACACACACACACACATACACACACATAGATAGATAGATAGATAGATAGATAAACTTACTTGGAAATGGATGCGTGGCGTTCACTCATATAATAATATAAATGAAATAATATATATGTATATATACATTTCTCTCTCATCCTTTCTCTAATTCATTTTTTTCTTTCACCGTTCTGTCTCTCTCTCCCTCTTTCACCTTTACTCTCTCTCGTTGCTCACACGCCACCATCGTCCATCTTTCTTTTCCTCACGTGATCATCTATCTTTTCCTTCAGACGCACTCTTATCTGTCTCCTCTTCTATCTTTTCTCTTATCAAAGACAATATTCCTCCAGCGTTCGCTACCTTACCTCGTCTGACCTAACGGCCATCCATGTCTCTTTTCGTTTGGCTTGTTGTATGTCTCCACTGTCTTGTTTTTGTTACCAGATTTGACCCTCCGCAAACCCCAAATTTTATTTTGGTTCGTGGGAATAACTGCTTTTCGAAGCCTCATATTGTCGTTAGTGGCTGTAATACGCTGCTTTGACCACAAGATATTCCTTATTGCAAGAAAATGTGAGAAATCACTCGGGGGCGGGATCGAATCACATGTGATACTACATCAAGTGGTGTTTCAGTTGGATATTCATTTGTCGACCAGTGACGGATGTCCAAAGATGTTGACCGCAATATGTCGTGTATGTGGTGTAAAGTGAGATACTGTTGGAGTTTAGCGTTCTTTTCATGACCTTTCTGTTCCATTTATGATCCTCTTAGTATAAAAGACAGGATGGTCACTACTGGAAGGCCTTTGAACAGAGGCTTATTCGTTGACTGTTGGCCTAGAGCTGAGCAACAAAAAGAACAACTGCAACAACAAAGAGAACATAGAGGTTGCCTGAGACTAAATGAATTCGACCCCTGAGAGTTTATTAGTGATTGACGTCGGTTCGAACACGAAATCGCTTGGCTGGTCTCCGATTTTCTTTTGACAGGAACGTCAGCGATTTCCAAAGAAAATCCTGGAATCGAAGTAATCGATTATTCATCCAATCGATACACGACATTAACGGGTCTCTGTGTCCATGACAAAAAAAAATCAATACAGGATATTCCTACTGATTGGAATTATGGTCGTCGCTATGGAAACCACGGAACAAAAGAAAAAAGGAGGAGAAACTGTGCCAGATTCTCCCACATTACATCTGATTAACGATGATGATAATAATAATAATAATCCTTTCTACAATAGGTACAAGGCCTGGAATCTGAGGGGAGGGGGATGTTCGCTAACATCGACTCCAGTACTTGAGTGGTACTTAATTTATCGACCCCGAAAGGATGAAAGGCAAAGTCAACCTCGGCGGAATTTGAACTCAGAACCTAAGAACGAACGAAATGCCGCTAAGCATTTAGCTCGGCGCGCCTTGATAATAATAATAATAGTAATAATAATAATAATAATAATAATAATAGGGGTGGGGTGGATGACTAAAAGTGGTTTAAAACCGGAAACGGAGACTCTAATCTGTGCTGAGAACGAAAACAAACTATGCTGGATCATAGACATAGCATACCCAGCTGAGAACGAAGTATGCGATAAGGAAGAAAGCAAATCCCCACGAATATGAGAAGAGGAGATGGGAGCATGGTAAATAGAGTAACACAAAAGATAAATGCTGTCATAGCATGCATCCAGACGGAGGACATAACACAAACAAGGAATCTCCTCCGAGCTATTGCGCTACCTGTTGAGGAGAAATTACAGCTTAAGAGAACAGAAAATGGTGGAGCAAAGGAACCATGGAGGAAAGGACTCATTGAAAGGGACATAATGTGGGTAAGGCAAGATCTGGGAAAAATTGAGGAAACTGGAAAAATGGGAAAAAGTGCGACCGAGAAAAATTAGAGAAGAAATATAAAATACGGAAGAACGGGTTTAATAGAACAGTTAAAACAGGGGATTATGGCAAAAAACCAGAAGATTAGAAGATTTGTGAACAGAAATAAGCAGTTGGAGGAGAACAGACTGTTCAAAAATAACCCGAAGCAATTCTTCCGAACGTTAGAAGGAGACAATGGGGGGAAATGTTGAATCGAGCCAAGGAGTTCTGGAGCGGATTATGGGGAAACAATGTGGTGCATAAAAGGGATGCAATATGGA
>NC_069001.1:38996848-38998519 GCF_001194135.2 Octopus bimaculoides
CGGTGCATGAAAGACTATCTATCTCTGTGGTCCCCAACCTTTATAATAACCAGACCAGATCCCAAACGGGGATTCTTTTAGGGGGCACTGCGAAGAAAAAAAGTAAAACACAAGTCAAGAAAAATTTATATTCATAGAGTGAAGACTGTCGAGGGCCGCCAGAAGGGTGTTTCAGGGCCACATGCGTCCCTGGGAGCTGCGCTTAAGAACCGCTCATCGAGATAAACATGCATGCATATACACATAGATACATACACGTATACATATATTCATACATATATGTACACACACACACACACACATGAATTAGAAGGATGGCCATACCGATAGGTGTGGCGTTGTGGATGATGGTCAGTCGGTTATAAGTAGTTGTAGGAGCTGTAGAGATAGTGTTGGCGGTGGTAGTGGTGGTGGTGATGATTGTGAAGGGAAGAGTGTGGTGGTGGTGTTGGCGTCCGTGTGGAGTGATGGTGGTGGAGTGCTGGGGAAGGAGGAGGAGGAGGAGGTATGTTAAGGAAACTGGATTATCTACTTCATAAAGTCAACGTAAATCTATTTCCTCGTGGATTATTTTGCTCTGACGAAGACAAAATTTGATTATCAACCACCACCAACGAGAACAACTGCAACTGTAACCGCAACAACAACCAGAAAAATAATTAAAGCAAACAAACGTAATAATCACAACAGCAAGAAACATAAATAATTAAAATGGAAAGCAATCAGAGTCTAACGACCAGAATAAATGCTCCGAAAAACAGATTCTATGAGGGATTGGCTTCAGAGCAATAGGAGAAACATAATAGTAATAATAATAATAATAATAATAATGATAATGATGATAATAATAATAATAATAATAATAATAATAATAATAATAAGAAGAAGAAGGTGAAGAAGAAGAACGAAAAGAAGAAGAGGATTAAGAAAGAAAGAAAATTAATAATAAATGATATAAATATTAAAAGCTGTGATTTATTTTAATGTAACCAGGGAGACGGACGGACGACATTGGTGACGACTCATTTCGAAATGGCGGCGGCGGCGGCGACGAGGGTGGTGGTGGTGGTGGTGGTGTTCGTGATTACATCAAGATGGAAGAAGAAACTACACAGAAACACACTAATAACCAATGATACATATATATACATATACACGTACACACATCGCAGACACACATTCACACGTAATTACATCTCAATCTATCAGTTACATTTGAGACGACGACTTTTCGATAACAATAACCGGCTAGTAAGTTATTGTTTTATAAGTGTTCGGGACACATTGTTTTTGATAACAATAAACGTTGATGATCTTAGTCGTGGTTATATGAAGTGCTTCCTACTGTAACTCTCTCCATTTCTCTGTCTGTCTGTCTGTCTGTCTGTCTGTCTGTCTGTCAGCCTATCAGTCTGCCCCCCCACCCCCCTCTCTCTATTTATATAGAAACATATATTCATAAATATATGTTCTTTTATTCTTTTATTTGTTTCGGTCACCTGACTGCGGCCATGCAGGAGCACCGCCTTTAGTCGAACAAATCGACCCCAGAACTTGTTCTTTGTAAGCTTAGTACTTATTCTATCGGTCTATTTTGCCGCACCGCCAAGTTACGGGGATGAAAACACACCAACATCGGTTGTCAAGCGATGGTGGGAGGACAAACACAGA
>NC_069001.1:38998950-39003509 GCF_001194135.2 Octopus bimaculoides
ATATATATATATATATATATATATATATATATATATATATATACACACGCTTATATATGTGTGTTTGTATGTATACATATACATGCAGTATAGTACATGATCTTTAACAATTTGAAGAACAAAACAGAAAATGCTAAATATAAGACAACGTATTTAGTAAGGCTACAACAACGACAGTAACAACAACATTGACATCATTAAAAAGAATAACAACTCGAACAGTCTAAATAGATGTCAGTGTGGCGAAATAGCTGTAAATGTATGAAATATTTATGTTTGTCTGTCGACAAAATCAGTTGAACAGCATGGAAGACTGTTTGCAAACAGTGTCGTTCGCAGATTAATGGTGGAGCAATCGTATTATGCAGTTTGTTCGCTTGTCGACGTAATGGCGGTTTCGCTTGAAGATGCTCAACTCACTTCATATATTTCTCTCTCGACCTCCCTGCTCTCTCACCCACAAACACATACACAGACCAAAAGGTACACACATACACACATAAATGTATATTTATATATTTATGTGTTGTGTATGTATGCATGTACGTATTCATGTAAACACACACACACACACACGCACACACACACACACATATATATACATATATATACACATATATTTATACATATATATATACATACACACACACACATACATATATATATGTATGTATATATATACATATACATATATATATATATATATATATATATATATACACATACAGATATACACGCACACATTCTTACACATACACAAACACACTCATATATGTTACAAATATACATGATACATGCACACAAAACTATCCCTCACACACACGTATTTATCGTGTGCGTGAGGGAGATAGAGGGAGAGAGGGAGAGAGAATGAGAGAAAGAGAGATAGAGAGAAAACTAATCATATCCCAAATAATTTCTCAATATTCCTCTCACGTACTTGTGAAATAAATGGAGTCAAGCGATTGACTTTTCACTACGAGGGAGATCAATCAATTCTTTATCATCCCTTATTGAACACTTATCAGATAGGATGACGTCTCTTTCAGCCTTATTGGCGTCTTAGCGAAAGGTAAAGTAGAATATTTGTCCCACAATAGAAACAATGGACTGAAGTGGATTTGAAATCGCTACATCAGTTTAGGAGCCGGTTTTCTTATCTAATAGCTTATTTCCTCTCCATATAAACACATAGAGACATTGAACCTTACTTACATATGTATATATGTATATGTACACGCACATATACACACATGCACACATATATGTATAAAACCCATAATTATATACATTGATACATATACAAATTGATACATACAAACATACATATAAACATATTCTTACGTAAAAGCATAAATACATACGTGCATATATACATGTATACATAAATGCATTGATACTTACATATATATGTATACATGTATTTATATATGAATAGTACATACATGTACACATATTATGCTTACGTATAATCACACACTCACACAAACAAACGCTCGTACACACAAACACGCACATATATTTATATAAACGCATATCTATCTGCCGTTGGCTATTCTCTTGCTGATTTCTCACAATCAATGTCTGCTTGATCGACCACAGAATGTGAATTGTTACTCGGAAAGCTATTGTTCTTGGACAGCTTTTGTATTATGAAGTGGCAGAGAAGCAGAACACCAACCATTTAGCGATAACGTCAAAGTTAGCTACTCATGGTTAGATAATACCACTTCCAGTATCGCACGCGACATCATTCAATACCACAACTTGGAACTTTTGAAATCCTACCAACTGCCTACTGAAAAGATTCTGTCACTCAAAATCTGCGCTCTCTTTGCAGCCATCACACGATATATCATACGACAGCACCACGTCACACATATGGTGGGGGGGGGGGCGTCTATCACCCAATGATTTCAATAAAAGATTCACACAATACTGGCACTCCTTCAACTGTTGGGACAGAGAAAATCCCATCTCTTCCATCCACTTCGTCTGGATTCCCTGAGATTAGAGAACAAGTTCCCCTATATGATACTGGGTACTGTTGACAAGGCCCGTTCCCTACTCCTCTGGAGTTCGTAATTGCTGACTGATTGTGCCTCCGTGAGAAACTGTACGTATTGCAACAGACAACAGTAATTATGAAGAGGAAAACTGATCCCTTACATGGTCACCGAAGAAACGCAAAGAAACGCTTATTGTTTTCTTACTTCAGACTGCTGATGCTCCGGAAATGATCTGTTAGCGCTAGCTGGCTAATGCACAGTTGCCTGATAAACAAACCCTGCTGCGTAGTTAGAATATTTCCCTTCCTCTTGCTAAGACGGGAGTCTATAATCACCCGTTTGAAGTTACACCGTCCAGAAATTCCGAACGCAAACTGATATGCAAAATAACGCCAGTGGAGAGATTACTTTGCTACGTGGGACAACTTTCTCCCATCTCAATCAGCAGACGATGACATTGAAGTCTCAAACACTACATATCACCGATTACCTTCCACCATTTCACTGTCTTCTTCACCTCGTAGAAACGTATACAAATTTATCTGGTATTACGGTTTTGTCAAACTATCCAGGTAAGCTACATTGACCAATGGGATCCAGTCCACCCCCATGAATATTCCCACCTGGAAGTCAGCTTTAAATTCTCCCTATCTCTTTCTTCTTATTTGCGCCGACGAAAGTTTGGAAAATGCAATGTTAAAGAGAATTCCAACTACGTCTGTTGAGTGCCACGTTCTTTCGTTTGTTCGTTTGCTCACCTCTAGATGTGTGTATGTTGATAGATGTAGAGGGAGATAGAGAGACAAACAAACATATCGACAGATAGAAAGATAGACACCTACAGATAGGTGTGAGTGCGTGTGTAGATATCCAACAGCGATAATGTTAAAACATAATTAGTTCATGTCATGCAAAAAAAGGTTTTACGTCGAAAACAAATATCAAAAGAATAACCACGTAGGTGTACAGCAACTGCATTGCATTCTTCTCAATACCACACACACGCACACACACATACACACTCACACACTCACACGCAGAAGCACTCACACAAATACAAACTTAAACACACCCTTACATATATAAACTTGTACGCACACCTGCACGCACACAGACACACATACACATTCATTTGTATGTGTATCAGTCTGTAATTCCTAAAATCTTCTTACTATTTCAAAGACAGACAATCAAAGAATATAATAAAGTTTCAGTTAATGTAGAATTTTATTTCAAGTGTTCAATTGTATTTTATCAAAATTTCTTTGCAGCGTTTCTCATTGAAACAGGGAACCAAGATACAACGACAATAACAACAACAACAACAACAACAACAACAGCAACGACAGTAGAAGCAGCAGCAACTGCAACTGCAGCTGCAGCAACAGCAGCAGCAGCAGCAACAGAGACGTTGATGATAACGATAACAATTGGTGCTAAATTAACAATTGGCATTACAATTCTCTGCACGTTTTCCCGGCGATTTCCACATAACCATACATCTCATAACTCTGTGAGCAGTTCCAGTTAAAAACCGTTGTTAAATGTTTATCTTATCCATGGTGTATACTGCTGTGTGTATAATTCATGGTATGCATGTGTGTTGATGCATATACGTTGATGTATATACCCATACAACCACCCGTATATATATATATATATATATATATATATACAAAAAAACAAGATATGCCCCATTCATAAAGGAGGTAGCAGAGCGGAGGCCAAGAACTACAGACCTATCTCTCTGACCTCGCACTTCAGCAAGGTCATGGAACGAATAGTCAGAAGAAAACTAATCGCCTTTCTTGAAGAAAACGACTTGCTGCTTGACACCCAACATGGTTTCCGACCAGGAAGAAGCTGCCTGACTCAGCTCTTACAACACTGTGACTGGGTGCTAAAACAGCTACTCAACCACTCAAATGTGGAAGTGATATATCTCGACTTTGCAAAGGCCTTTGATAAAGTCGATCATGGAATGATATGTCACAAACTGCGTGATCTCGGCATCGTTGGAAAATTGGGAGAATGGCTTCATGACTTTCTGAAGGATAGAGGCCAGGTGATAGTAGCCAATGGGGCCACCTCCAACGACACACAAATAGTGAGCGGTGTTAGTTTCCATCTTCTCAATTCTATATTTACTGACGTGATAATTGGTTCACTGTCCCCAGTGCTAGCTCCCAGTCCATGCGTCTTGACTCACCTTATACATCGGTCTGTTTGTTAGCGCCTTGTTTCCTCCTCACCATCTAAACAAACCGTTATTGTCACCAGTTCTAATCTTCTAATTTTTTGATTCTCTTTTGCTTTGCGTCACTTTCTTTTCCGAAGCGTTTCCGATGCGAACCGGATTAGAGGCGGATCGGTTTTGTTTTCCTGTGAAAATATTTCGTCAGATTTCATTGCATTTGCTGAAAGTTTCAAATTATATATTTATTAGCTTTAGTATTGAAACTAAAATTAATGCCAGTGAAAGATAGTTTGAGAGAGAGAGAAAGAGAGAGAGAGAGAGAGAGAGAGAGAGAGGTAGGAGAGAGAGAAATG
>NC_069001.1:39004837-39008585 GCF_001194135.2 Octopus bimaculoides
CGTTTGAGGAGAAAGGATGGGATGAAATAAACGTAAATAAATTCAGCTTCAGAGATGAAATAATCGATTTAATATGATTCCTTGATGTAAGCAGCAGCAGATTGACTGGAATCAAAGAACATTGGAAGGAAAAATATACATTGTAGAATGTAGAATTTCATTCTCTAAATGTCTATTAGAATATGGTGATAAATAGAAACAAGATTGGTCAAAATACTTCTGATATTATTTGCATTGATTCTTTTCGGTATAAATTCTATAAATTCTTTCATTATTGGAGACTTTATGTTGAAAATTATTTCCAGTTAAATTATCCAAGACCAATTCCGATATCTGAATACGTCCAATGGACAACTGGAGATTGGTTTCGGAACTATATTCACTGTAGACGCTAAACAAAGACAGAATTGGTTTTAGACAGCCTCCTGTAATTTTCGAATATTGTATTTTGTTTATGAAATCAAGGAATAGCTGAATGGGACTCAGAGAGTACAGTATTTAAATGAAGGAATTAAATCGGAGTACAGATACGCCAGCCATTTATAAACACCCAGACAACTGTTTTTATAATTCAACAGCGACAAGTACATTATCTTCCAGCATTACAGGATCAAGTTAATAATGACTGTTCACTTTCTTGTGTTATTCTCTTTACGTTTAATTTTAAAATAAAAACAGTTCTAAGTGAAATAAATAACATCATTTATCAAACGTGTTTAAAACGTTAGGTTTTGATAGATGAAGGTTTAAATAAACTGAACAACTCTCAGCAAAATGAAAGTGAAGTTATGGGAGGAAGATTGATGAGACAACCGTTGACAATACAGTATGACTACAGTTGACATTGAATAATTACTGGTACCAAAATGATACCATTTGTTTCTGAAACAGATGGAGATCAGAATGGCATCATTGTGACAGAGTATAGCTGCTGGAAAAAGTTGCCAATTAACCCTCAGATGGCACTCTACTCTCTTATATATTTGTGGTTGTTTTCCTGCTTTCAGAGAGAGAGAGAGAGAGAGAGAGAGAGAGAGACAGTGAGAGCGAGAGAGGGAGAGGGAGAAAGAGAGAGAGATAGAAAGAGAGAGAGAGAGAGAGAGGAGAGAGAGAAAGAGGGAGAGAGAGAAAGAGAGCGAGAGAGAGATCAAGGTGGTAGCCTAGAAACAAGGCTCTTTCAATGGAATTTAGACAAGATCAAACAACGTAGTCTTGTATGCCTAGACGTATGTCTGCATTCTCATACTGAGTGAAATGACGGTAGAATCTAACAAAGGACTTATTTAAACAACCACCTGAGGAGGGGTATTTTACACCTTGGATGGATAATAATGATTGCAAAACATATCACCAGTGTACTACGGGTGTTAAAATATGTCGAAACAATTGTAGCAATTTTTAATTAAAGCATATAATTTATTCTGTTTTCCATCATTTACCTATTTATATAAAGTGGTCAGATACTATGGAATTCCTGTTATATATCCAGTAGCAGGATCATTTCCTCTCTAGGATGACATCAGCTACCCAATAACAAGGGATGAGTTTTGCATTACATAACACAAGGGTTTTTTTTCTTTTACATGAATCTTATTTAACTATATATAAATATGTATGTATGTATGTATGTATGTATGTATCTATATCTATATATATATGCGTGTATGTGTGCCTTTTTTAAAGGTTTCTCAGATAGCAGTGAAACTATAAACAATCAGTCCTAAACCTATGAAGTCAAAGTACTCTTCCTCGTATTTTCTCACTTATACAGACAAAGCCTCTATTTTATATGTTACTGGTCGGCCAGCCTTCTTAGTGCAGTTGTAGCGTATCTGATTGTTATTCCGCAGACACATGGTTCGACTCACGTCGCCGATTTTCCTCATTTATTTTCACCAACTCAATACTTTTGACGTAATATATTAGTAACTATTATTTTGTAGCTGCATATGCATTTCAACAGTTTCTCTACTAAAAAAAGACTAATTTTCAAATTTCTTAGTGTGTATATATATATATATATATATATATATACACACGCATACATATTGAGAAAAATAGCTAAAACTACTGAACTATGCCTATCTACCAAGAGAGACATACCTAAATATACACACCTGCATACAAACTCCTACATGCTTCAATAAATTGTAAAGAAGAACATAATTTAATCAATCCAAATTTAATCAATAATTTTTTTTTCCAAAAAGCCTCTCTACCACGACCCTACAACCTAATTACCACCCCACTCAAATCCACGCACTCAAGAAAGATTTTAACTAAATAGAAATTATATAAAGGCAATTTTAACTTTAATGCATTACAGTCCAACTCACCGAAACTTCGAAGTCACTGTCAATAATATTCTTATTTAAGAATAACACATACACATACATATATACATTTATATACACACACACATATATATATATATATGCATATATACATTTATATACACATATATATATACATATCGGTATGTGTGTGTACGTATTGCTGATTTGTGGGAACAACCGGTGCACTGAACAAAAGTTCTTTGCTGCATAAAATAACCAAACGATTCGACTTCCATACCCAATTAACACCATAAATACCATACAGTATTATTCTTGAAAGTTGTGCTCCAGCTTGGCTACAATGTAATAACTGGAGCTACAGAAGAATAAAAGGGAGATTATAAGAAACCAAAAAATAATTGCGATACTTTGCAAAAGTCAGCGGACGTAGCCATGTTCTTGACATGATCACCATTCTCACTCGGTGAATATTTACCAATTCCTCTCTTCATAATTGAATGCTTGTTGAAAAGCATAAAAGCAAAAAGCCATAAAAGCATTGGTCCAAGTTCTTTTCGAGTGTGTGTATGTATGTGTGTGTGTGTGTGTGTGTGTGTGTGTGTGTGTGTGTGTGTGTGTGTGTGTGTGTGTGTGTGTGTGTGTGTGTGTGTTTCGCTCTCTCGGCACCAAACCTACCATTATCTCTAGTGAAAGTGTTATTGGTGCTGCAGGACAAATAACAGACATGGAACTGTTGCGAAAAATCTTGAATGTCAAAGATAAACTTTAGAAAATGAGAAGGTTAGTTGAGTTGAAGAATATAAAAGACAATGTCAATTTGGGGAAATCTATTGTGTGTGTGTGTGGGGGGGAATTCAATTATGTTGTTGGACCATAACAATGTCGGTCAGGCGACAAAACCGGTACCTTCCATAATGAGAGTCAATTGCAGGTTACATCACACACACACACACACACACACACACACACATGTATATATATATATATATGTATATATATATATATATGTATGTATATATATTTATATGAGTGTACAAATATGTATACATGCATATATATATATATTTATGTATGTATTTTTATATATGTATAATTGATATGTATGTATGCGTGCGCACGTGTATAATATATATGCATTTATACATATATATATGTGTGTGTGTGTGCGTGTATGTATATATATGTACACACACTGAATATATATGCGTGTATATCCACACTTACACTTACACACATATATGTATGTATACATTTATATACATGCATACACACATGCACACATATACATGATACGCAACACAGTGGGCTTCGAGAAAAGTTCATTAATATTTATTGAATAAAAATATTAGTGGATATAACTACATTTATTTAATACGCACAGCCACACACACACACACACACACACACACACACACACACACACACACACACACACACACACACACACACAC
>NC_069001.1:39008735-39009111 GCF_001194135.2 Octopus bimaculoides
ATATATATATATATATGTATATAGACATACATACATACATGCGTACACATATATATATATATATATATATGTGTGTGTGTGTGTGAAGAAGAAGAAGAAGAAGAAGATAGCTGTAGAAAGCAACTAGAAAACAAAAGATAAGAACAGTAACAACAATAATAACAACAGTTAGAAGAGTAGAAAAAAAACATCATCTCTGGACATTTGTGGCGATGTAGAAGATGATGGTTGGATGCACCGATTAGAATATTGCAGAGGGAATATAAGAGGAAAAAAATATAACACTCGTCACCACTATCAGATATGTTATATGAAAGAGGAGAGAGAGAGAGAGAGAGAGAGAGAGAGAGAGAGAGAGAGAGAGAGAGAGAGAGAG
>NC_069001.1:39010548-39013082 GCF_001194135.2 Octopus bimaculoides
ATATATATATATATATATATATATATATATATATATACATATATATATATATATATGTATGTACGTATATGAATGTATATTCACTGTGTTTATCTAGTGTTTATCTTTATTAGTTGGAAACGTTACGTCGGTGCCTACTTCGTCGATGAACTGAGACAGGTACAATAATCACCAGACTTGTGCTGATACCAGAGGCAAAGACCCTGAAGGCTGTGTTCCAGGGTGGCCATAAAGCTTTGACTAGACTCAAGAGAGAGAGAGAGAGAGAGAGAGAGAGAAAGAGAGAGGGAGACGAGAAAGAGAGAGAGAGAATTTCTTTCAAAGCTGCAACGCCAGGTGGCAGTTGAGGCTGCCATGCTGGCGTAGAGAGCGTCAACGGAGAGATGAAATACTAACTAAAAGTCTTGTTCTGTATTTAATATAACGACGATTCAGCTTATTTGTCAACCGTCCACAGAACCGCCGTTTCTCTGGTCGCTTTCCGTCATCCATATTGTTGCAGTAACAACAATATTTGATGGAGATATTTCTGTAAAAATAATTAACAAAGCCTGGATTTCGAGAATAAAATTTTGTATTTGATTTATAGGAAATGAGATTGCTAATCGAATGAGTTGTTTTATAAATAATTATTAAGACAGAGGTGTACTGTTAATTTGTATTGTCTAGACACTAAGGCGACACACAAGCAAGATGGCTGATATTATGACTCACTGGATATCATGATGCGGTAATAGGAATATTTTAGCCGAGTCATTACCGATATCAACTGTAAGAACATCGTATTTAAATCGTATCAGCTAAGTTTGGAAAGTTGGAAATACGGTGGAGCAGAAATTCTTAAAATGATTTTTTATGGTAGAAAAACGACGTGGACTGGTAGAAATGAGCGTACCATCATCTGTTAGTCACTTTACACACAGCTAGAGGCTGATTATCACCTGGGGTTGATGTTACTTTGTACCAGGTCGATCTTAGTCGAGAGAAACCTACAATCACAATTATTCCAGCTGCGTCCAGCACGTATTAAGAGTTGAGTGTGATCCGAGGAAGACTCGCTTTCTAGTTCTAGCTGGTCAAGCAATGACAAAGAAGTCGTTTCTTTCACTGAGAATGTGAGATACCGTTTTGTAATATGGTGAATGTTATCAGCGAGTATCACTTTGTAAACAGTTGGAAGAAAACTGATCATAGAATAAAAAAAACATGATAGAAAGTGGTGGAAATGTAAATCGATAAATTAGCAAACGATATTAATCGAATATCAGGAGCAGATTGTGTTTTATATTTCAACATCCGGTACATCTTAGAGTCCATTTCCTTTCACTCTCAATGAGATGCACGAACACTTTCCTAAGAAGAAGTAATTTCGTCCGAAACGCCAGAAAAATCTGCCCTGAATGCTGTACCAATTTAAGTAATATTAACTTTAAAACATAGAATACAGTCTTGATATAAACAGACCACAACTAGACTAGTCTTCTTAGAGGTTATTTTCTACCTGTTATCATACTGTTTTACACGACAATCATCTCACTTTTATGGAAGGAAAGACTACGATATAAAATAGTTGAGTCATCAGCTACAAATGTTATCGGTTTATTGAGGAATACCTTCTCGATAAGGTCCGCTGTATCATCTGGTCAAATATTCATATTAATTCGGAAATCTCAGTATACTAGAAAGATGCATAAACTGATGCTTGCTCAATACTAATTGGTACAAAGAGATTAGATTAAAAATTTATGCAAGACTCTTTTTAGTGAAAATATCCTAACCAAGTTTTTTTTATTGGCCGTGGAATAAAATAAACCAAATCTATATTGCTGTTTAACTCATGGTCAGTGTTGATTGGGGGTGGTGGTTTGGAATCATATGGATGTCCGCCGAGTTACGTCAACTGCATAGACCAATGTGTCCGTTCTTTATTTATAACTCTAAACTATGAGATGAAAACAAATTTAGCTGCTATTTCTCGCAGGTGTATCGGTTCTACCATAGGATCTTTGACAAACCTCCATCCATCTCTATTTGTTAAATACGATCGTTAATGTTATTTTCTCTTGTCGTGACCAGAATATTTAAATGAGTGGGAAGCAACACGAGGTATTTCGAAGACTGTCGTCATTTCCCCGATTACTTAATAGAATTCTGGCGTCTTAAAACATTTCCCAGAATTAGATGAGAAGAGTTTGAAAACGTTACGGATTTAGAAAACATCGCTGCCTCCAGCTTAAGTATTTCTAACATCTGACGACGACGCCGACCACCACCACCACCACCACCACCACCAAAACCATAGACCTCTGAAAGACATCTTTCTCTCATAATAAAACTATAAAATGCATCATACAAGCTGTGGATATATAAAGTGTCACAATTATATTCATGTTACACGTAGGAATTCTTACAGAGAATCTCTGAACAATATTTTCGAATTATTGTTCATCTTTCAATATATTCCGTTTATTTGTCATCAAACTTTGCTCGTCGCTCCGCTTCTCTTTCTAAACACACTCATATATATATATATA
>NC_069001.1:39013322-39015334 GCF_001194135.2 Octopus bimaculoides
ATATATATATATATATATATATATATATATATATGTGTGTGTGTGTGTGTGTGTGTGTGTTTACTGTCTTGTTGATCAACAAAAAAGTACTCCATGCGGTGAGAGATAGATATCATTTCATATTCATAGTATTTAAATGTGAGCTACTACAAAAAGTTTCATGCCTTTAACAATACAATCGTCGGATGAGCTTGTATTAAGTGCCTTGTAATCCTGGGTAATCTTTCTCGTCCGATGTATGTATGTTCGTAGGTACATACGAATGTATATATGTATGCATGTATGTATGAATGTATGTATGTATGTATGTGTGCATGTAAGTGTGTGTGTAAGTATGTTTGTATGTATGCGTGTGTGTGTATGTATGTGTGTATGTATGCTCAGGTGATTGCACTGACCTGTCCAGTCGTCCTCCTATAGAAATACTCTCAGCTGTTTTCATTCTGTTGCTTAGGAATTCCTCACCATTTTATATTTTGTTTTAATTCCATATTTTTTCAAATTTGATTTCATAAAAGAAATGGAAGAAAAGAATCGAGACAAAAGTGTTGATAATGATGATGACGAGGATAGTGGCGGCGATGACGGTGATGATGATGGCGATAATGATTCTGCTGATAATATAATAATGATGGTAATGATGATGGAGATGATGATGATTATTATTATGAAGGTGGTGGCGGCGATGATGATATTCCGTCGTGATGAATATATTGTCTGCCACGAAAATTAGATGCCCACACTTAGACACACACACACACACACACACACACACACACACACACACACACACACACATATATATATATATATATAAACATTCAAGCACACACATACGCGTGCACACACATACACACACACTATGGCGGGAATGAATTCTGCCATGCAAAGAATTACACTCCGCCTCGCTGCATCAACAACAGCAACAACAAAAACAATCTATACAAACATACAACAAAATAGCAAGAACACACACACCCACACACACATACACTATATATATATACATAAAGAAAACGCTAATTAGCATCCAATTAACATTTGTTACGGTTGATGGTTTCTATTAGAATTTCATTGAAATTTACTTCGTCTTAATTTTCTCATTCAGTGGAGTCGGCATCGGTGGAAGTAGACACGCGCGCGCACACACACACACACAAGAACATATTTTATATATACATATACATATATACACATACATATGTGCATGTGTATAAAAATACATATATTTGTATGTATAAATACATACATACACACAAACACTCACACATACATACACACACACATATCTATATTAGTCTGTTTAAAAGAATTGACTGTGACTTCGAAGAGAAGCGATGGAATGTTTATGCAACAAATCAATAAACTGTTTCGTGTACTTTTCTTTACTAATCTTCGAAAGCGCAGCTCATCCGTCCGTCTGTCCGTCCGTCCACCCATCTACCCATCCATCTCTTCCTCTCAAAATTCCTGGGCGGGTCATTGGAGAGGAGGTCTTAGGCATCTTTCCATGGGACCCTATCAGAAGCAACCACCATTACACGTTCCATCTCGATTCCCAAATGTAACGAACCGTAACGATGGATATTATCCAGCCGTCTCTTTCGTGGTCTACTCCTAGATCCCTTATCGGTTGGTTGGCTTCAAGAACCCGTCTTACGATTCTTCTGTGACCACATCTCCATAATTTCGGTGCTGTGAACTCACACTGCGGTAAAGTAGCAGCTTGACCCGAAGACACTCCCCGATTCCCAAGTTACACCCCCTGTTTTAAAATCAATTAATATTTTACACTTTATTATGTATTCAATTCTTTCGTTTATTCATGTTTGTTGACCTGTATCAATACGAAAACCTTATTGATAGTGTATATCATGCCTACACACACACACACACACACACACACACACACACACACACACACAAATGCTGCAAGGTGTTCTTGCTAACATTTTAACAATTCTGCCGTCTTTCAATATACATGTGCGCACGAGTGTGTGTGTATATATATA
>NC_069001.1:39015438-39017348 GCF_001194135.2 Octopus bimaculoides
TATACATATATATACATATATATACTTCTACCTTTACGGCGCTTTATTTGACTGGAAAGTAATATATTTGTATTGCAATATTTAATTTTTCATTGGAAACTTTTTCACTGTTCTCGCTTCTGTTAACGTCTTGGGCGTCCAGGCGAGTATATTTGGATTTTAGAGAGATCCTGGTGTTTATAAGTACGAGGTTGAGATGGTGTATTGGTTGAACTGTCAGTGCATACCACCAAGTGTGTGCATCTGTTCATCTAAGGAATCTCATGTAGTGACGCTTGGGAATGTCTCACGAACCTTCACTGTGCCACGAATAGATTGGGTCTGGAGAATCCACGTCAGTTTCTTTTGGTCTTTCCCAGTATTTCTAGGTTTTTGTGTAAATCTGTAGATGCATGGCGAAATACAGCTACGATGACCGGTACAAATGAACACTTCGCTTAAATTCCGCATTAATTCACCATAAATGTTCCCTTTCCCGCATAAATTCGCCATAAATGTTCTTTGATGTATGTATGTATGTATGTATGTATGTATGTATGTACGTATGTATGTATGTATGTATGCATGCATGAATGTTTGTATGCTTGCATGCATGGAACTATCTATCTATCTATCTATCTATCTATCTATCTATCTATCTATCTATCTGTCTGTCTGTCTATCTATCTATCTATCTATCTATCTATCTATCTGTCTATCTGTCTATCTATCTATCTATCTATCTATCTATCTATCTATCAATTTATCTATCTACGGCAAATATGCATCCATACATATAAATATACATATACACACACATGCATACATACGAAGGTGGGCGGCTGAAAAATTTCTGGTTTTGGGTAAAAGATAATACAGGAGGAGGATCAGTGAATTACGATTTCACTCAACCTATTCCCCTCCCAGATTCACACACTTATTGCAGGGGTCCTTCAGTTTTCCCAAGCTCTATGAAAGATCTCGGAAGGTTGGGCCTTCAACCAGGCCTTTTGCGATAGCCTAAAAGTCAGGAACTTTTCAGCACCCCCTTGTACATACGTACATACGTACATAAATATACATACATATATATATATATATATATGTGAGTGTGTGTGTGTGTGTGTATGTGTGTGTGTGTATATATATGCATATATATATGCATACACACATATACACACATACATATATGCTCATATCCACATGCTTACATACGTGAACACACACACACACACACACACACACACACGTGTAGACACATATCTCTATAGTGTTGATGGTGTTGGTGTTGTTAATAGTAGTAGTGGCTGAGTATTCCGTCCATTTCTGTAGCTCCACCCCGTCATCCAATGTATCCTTCCTTTTCTTCAGAATGTTGTGCATGTTTTGAGTGTTGTTGTCTTCTATTTCTACCTTGTCGATCGACCACACAGCGCTTTCCTCATAAAAAAGCAGTGTTGTAAGTATTAATAGTAGTAGCGGTAGTAGTAGTAGTTTTGATAGTAGATTATTACTACAACATATTATGATTATTATTACTATTATTATTATTATTATTATTATTAGTAGTAGTAGTAGTAGTCGTAGAGTCATTGTTAACAGACCGAGCGTGACGTTGATTTATTTATTAGACTCGTTGTTGTTGTTGTTGTTGTTGTTGTTGTCGATGTTGTTTTCTCCGTGTAATGTTCAATGTTCATTTAGCTGTAACCATGGTTACTGGAGGTTGTACCATTTTGTTGCCAGGGGCAACCAGTAGCCATGACGTAAAAGAGCGCTCTGACGTTTCACAGCCATGTTTTTATGGCACTGACTCTGTCTGACTCTCTGACTCTGTGTGTGCATGTTTATATATGTGAATATATATATATATATATACATATACATATATACATGCATGCATATATACATACACACATATGTATATATAT
>NC_069001.1:39017358-39018541 GCF_001194135.2 Octopus bimaculoides
ATATATATATATATATATATATATATATATTGATACATACATGCATATATATACATATATATATATATCAGTGTGTATAGATATTTATGTATCTATGATTATGTGTGTATATGTGTGTGTTTATGTGTCAGTGTATACTTGAACATACGTGTGTTTCGGTTGTATGTTTGTATATATATGTATGTGTCTTTGTCTGTATGCATGACAGTATAATCTGCGTGTTTACGCATGTATATAAGTATGTGTAAACACACGAACACGCAATACACATACACGCGCACACATAATTACGTATATATATGTGTGTGTGTGTGTTTAGATATGAGTGTGTGTGTATATATGCATATATATATATATATATATATATATATATATATATATATATATACGAGTTTGTATATGTTAGCATGCATGTTCTAGTGTCATGTATATGTGTATGTATGTATACACACACACGGACGCACACGCACGCACACGTACATATATATATATATATATATATGCGTACGGATATATATGTGTGTGTATGTGTGTCTATCACTTTTATTCAATATTAAAAACCCCTTTGCAGTATGCTTTATATTCTATTCTAAATATAAAACACATTTATACACAGTTATATACAACGTATCATACACACCGTATTCTACACAACAGCAACACTGTGATACCATTCAACGCAGAAGCTTTGCATGGTTGGGGAGCGTTTTATGCGGTTTGTCGATCTTTCTAAACATTGTAGCAAAATAAGCCTCGAATGGCATCTAAAGTTCAGAAAGTTGGAACGGTGACCTGGATAATGGAGTCTTAGTTTTACTGTAACTGAGAAAAAGATGAACTGGAGAGGACAGGCGGTTGGATTTGATGTGGGATGAGGTGTTCTGTCTGTAAAGAAGGACAGCGAGATGGACGGAATCGCAGATAGCAGGAACCTCAATCGTAACTGCCATCAATCTGGGAAATTCTTCAAATGGCGAAACGGAAATACAAGACTTTGCATTGTGATGGAGACAAACCACAGTATCGGAAACGTTGATAAGCCAAGCATTAAGTACAGCCGCTTGTAAATTCAAACACACACACACACATACACGCATGCATATACACACATACTTATGTACATCATACACACACACACACACACACACACACACACACACACACACACACACACACACACACA
>NC_069001.1:39018621-39018939 GCF_001194135.2 Octopus bimaculoides
ATTCTAGAAAATATAGAATATATACGATGATAGAAGAGAAAACGATAAGATTTTCCTTTCCCCCGAGGACGTCGCTTAATTTCTGCTTTATTTTAAAAGATTTTTTGTATTATCGCAGACATCTAAGTAATTTATTTATTATCAAATATAATAAAATAAATTATCTTTACATGCTTTAAGTTACGAAACAATTTGTCGTGATATTTGAATTTTTTTATAGTTAAATAACTTTCATCATACTATTTCTCTCATTTACAACTTTATATGTGTGTGTGTGTGTGTGTGTGTGTGTGTGTGTGTGTGTGTGTGTGTGTGTGT
>NC_069001.1:39018997-39020125 GCF_001194135.2 Octopus bimaculoides
TGTGTGTGTGTGTGTGTGTGTGTGTGTGTGTGTGTGTGTGTGTGTGTGTGTAAAGCCATACTGGCACATAAGACACATATTCCATGCACACATTTCCCATTATGGATGCTAATGAACATATACGTGCATGCATACATACATGCATACAAGCACACACACACACACACACACACACACACACACACACACACACACACACACACACACACACACACACACACACACACACACACACACACTCACCCTCTCTCTCTCTCACGTATGGAGAAAAGAAGTGTGTTCTCACAAATGAAAGAATGCAGGAGAGTTGGTTATGGGGTTGGAAATGTACCTAAGTCTTAAAACGAGTTGTGAGTTTTAAATTTTATAACAAATTTATTAAAATATACCAATAGTTTGGATGTAAATATATGTATGTATATATACATTAGTATCTGTGATGGAAAATGTGTGCAAGAAAGGTGAGTAGATTGATGTCGTTTGTATAGATTAAGACATTTATCAGACCGAAAGTCTTCCACCATCTTCTCTGGTACCTTTGTGACCACAGTCCGATTGTGCAGCAGCTTCATGTATTGTGGCTTCTCTGTCCACGTGAATCACTTCGTCCGCTCACTGGCGATTTGGGACATTCATTTCTGCACATTGATTTTGACGTAGTGCTATCTCGGAAAAAAAATCCTGTAGACCTTCTTTGGGTGTTAGACAGACTGCAACCCTTCTCTGTCGTTGAAAACGCAATAATGGTTCTTTGCCTCTGCTTGAAATCCATTGTCTGCCTGCAACGAAGAAGAACAGGGAGAAGAGTAACTACAGACGAAGAATTATTCCACCAACATGGGTAATTTCAACATACATACATACATATTACATACATACATACATATTTGCATAAATATATATATATACGTAAATGCATACATACATACATACATTATATATAGAGACACAGATAGATGGACACAGATGTATACATACATATATATATAGGCAAACAGATAGGTTGGCAGAAGGACAGAAATCGATAAAATGATAGAGTGATAAAAAGGTAGCTCTGTGTATGCGTGTGTGTGTGTGTGTGCGTGTGTGTGTGTGCGTGTGTGCGTGTGCATGTATGTGTGTGTGTGC
>NC_069001.1:39023553-39024582 GCF_001194135.2 Octopus bimaculoides
TATATATATATCATATAAATAAAATATATATAAATAAACAAACGGGTACCCTTCACGTAGTTTTCGGGGATATTCAGCGTGACACAGAGTGTGACAAGGCTGACCCCTTTGAATTACAGGCACAACAGAAACAGGAAATAAGAGTGAGAGAAAGTTGTGGTGAAAGAGTACAGCAGGGTTTGCCCCCATCCCCTGCCAGAGCCTCGTGGAGCTTTTGGTGCTTTCGCTCAATAAACACTCACAACGCCCGGTCTGGGAATCGAAACCGTGATCCTATGACCGCGAGTCCGCTGCCCTAACCACTGGGCCATTGCGCCTCCACATGCTAGAAATAAGTAGACAAATAACTTTTCACACCCGATTGTTGCTTTCATATTTTATGGTGATATTGATCAACATTAATTAACCAACAGTTATTTAACCAGAATGCAAATCTTACAAGCCATCCCGCCATTGTTGTTGACGATAGCCCAAATAGGATGGCCGACTGTTGTCTGCAAATGCTTAAGTAAATAAATAAGCTTACTCACATCTATCTATCTATCTATCTATCTTTCTATCTATCTATCTATCTATCTATCTATCTATCTATCTATCTATCTATCTATCTATCTATCTATCTATCTGTCTGTCTGTCTGTCTGTCTGTCTGTCTGTCTGTCTGTCTGTCAGTCTATCCGTCTGTCTGTCTGTCTGTATATATATCCATACGTGCGAACACACACTCATATATAAGGGCCTGAAAATAAAGGGAGTCAAATCACCTGAAAGCAAGGCAACCTTGTAAGGAATCATGGCTTTCGGTTTGTTTGGATGAATTCACAATAATCTGCTTCAACACGCAGATACACGCGCGCGTGCAACGTAAAGTATGGATCCCTTAATTCAACTTTTGGGCATTTATATTCTTTCAAATAAACACAATCTGGTTTCCGTCCTGTTTCGCTCTCTGCATATAATTTATGTAATTTAATATAATATAATATAATATAATATCATATATATATATATATATATATATATATATATA
>NC_069001.1:39025557-39026690 GCF_001194135.2 Octopus bimaculoides
ATATATATATATATATGAATGTATATATATGTATATTTACACGCACTCACACACGCATACACCCCCTCACGCACGTATATATATTACACATGGACGCATGTATTTATCTATTACATGAGATTACACAATGATATCCGTGTGTTTATGCAATCGTTAAGTGAAGACTTTAAATAGCGATGACACACAGATTAGATCTGCAGGCAACGTCGTCATTATATCAAACCTATTCGGCCATTTTAGAAAATGAAAAATCTATTTTCGCTATTTGATCTGTGCAACCAGCCTCCTAATGAAATTATTTGATAAAATAGTTGTAACTCACAAAATTATAATGGCTTTCCACTTAGTGTATCAATAGATTTCTGTGTGGTGTTGGAGATAACGATTAGACGAAGCAAAAGATGGCTTCATGTTTATGATTAATCTTCTGTTTGGACACAAATCAGCAATTATCCAGTTTGATTACCGTTATATAATGTCACTGAACCAGTTAAAGATCTTCAATGAATGTCGTTGTTAGAGTTGTTGTTGCTGTTTAACCGTAGGCCAGCTCTGTTCCACCTGTGATCAGCACTGCTACATTGTCATTGTCAACATCCGGCGATTTCTTGTTACATCCGGGAATACATTGTCGAATGAGTCGAAATTTTTCCCAGATTCTAGGGAGGGTCTACTTTAGGGAAAAACTGTCCCTTATTTTTACCTACCTACCTACCTACATGCATACATACAAATAAATTAATGAGGAACTTACAGCTCTTGTACACTGACTATAGATTCACATTTCTTCCTAGCATCGTAAGTTATGTACCGACAGCTTTAAGCAAAAACATAGAAATACTAAGATTTTTCCAAGGAAAGAGAGCAAACGGAGCTGACGTGGACTCCCCAGATCCAATCTGTAAGTGGGGCAGTGAAGCTCTGTAAGACATTCCGAAAATTCTCAACCTGAGATTCTTTAGGTGAACAGATGCAGACGCTTGGGAGCATGCATCGACAACTCAACCAAATATTTACAAACACCGAGAACGCTCTTAACTGAAAGAGTCTTGTCACTTTGTTAGCGATCAGCTTGAACTCACGAACTGAAATAAACGAAAAGAAAAATACACGCAATGCATATGTACACCCCC
>NC_069001.1:39026700-39027309 GCF_001194135.2 Octopus bimaculoides
CCCCACACACCTATGTATATTCCTTTATTCTTTTACATGTTTTAGCCCTAAGGCTGTGGCCATGCTAAGTCACAGATTATCGAAGAGGGAACTTATTGTGGGCTCTGTATTACTTGGTATAGACTACGGAAGAGGGCGCTTTGGTAACCCTGTATAACTAATTATAGACTATGAAAGAGGGGCTACGGTGGTCCTGTGTTAGAAAGTACAGATTATGTAAGACGGAGCAAAGGTAGCTCCCTGTTGTATTAAAACTGAAAGGAACCTAATAACAGACGCAAAACATTGGCAACACAATTGCAAAGTTGTAGAATCCTAAGCAAAAACGCAATGGTTTATTTACGTTAGAGTTAATCAATAATGAGTTTTCTTCTGTCCTGTAAGAGATCTATTTCTAGTGAGACGGCACATGAAACTAGTTTCCACCAGCACAAACCACCAACCTAGATATGTTCAAATGTTTTAATTGATTTCCAATTGAGTGAAAATTTTAAATAATTTACTATAATTGATTCGAAATGTCAACCTGGAGAGTAGAGTGGAATAAGTTTGGCAAAACAAGGCAAGAGCAAGATCGATTTTTTGAATTGCATGAGCACCAAACGCACG
>NC_069001.1:39027803-39028394 GCF_001194135.2 Octopus bimaculoides
ATATATATATATATATATATATATATATATATATTATATAATACTTGCATGTATACACATATAAGTATATATATATCTAATTTTATATAGACGCAGGTAAACATGTACTTACAACCATATACGTCTGTGTGTGCAGGTGTGTTTATGATGTGTTTGTGTGTGTGTGTGTGAGAGTGAATGTGTGTGTGTGCGTGTGTGTGTTTATGTGTGTATTTGTATGTGCCCTCTAGCTTTATAAATGTGAGCAGAAACGTATATGGGAAATTTTAAATAACAGATATGCAAACCTGCACAATGAACTTCTGAACAAACATATGAACATCTATCTCTGTATGTGTCTGCCTGTCTGTCTGAATGCCTGCCTGTCTGTCTGAATGCCTGCCTGTCTGTTCATCTATATCTATACATGCATGTATGCATACATATTTACACACATACATGTGTATATATAAATGTATATATGATCCGCATAATTTTACATACACACAAAAAAAGCAATTATTTGGTAAGGTAATTACAACTTATGCAGACAAAATTATATATACATATGTATGTATATATACTTATATATATATATATATATATATATAT
>NC_069001.1:39028985-39039519 GCF_001194135.2 Octopus bimaculoides
TATATATATATATATATACAGACACACACACACACACATACAGACACATGCACATACCGATACGTATCCATATTTTGATATCCATGTATGTATATGTGTACTTATGTGTGTGTGTGTGTGTGTGTGTGTATTAATATGTATGTATGGTTGTGTATTGTTGTTTTTGTAATTCTTGTGTTAGACAAAGACATCATTACGACCAATTGAATTTCTCTCGCACAATTTATTAGCTTCATTCACAGACCTGAAGAAAATGGTGGAAGCAGCAGAGCTCCATGAAAAGATATTAACTTTTATGCGGTGCCTCACACTGCTTTCTCATCATCATCATCATCACCATCTTCGTCATCATGATGATCATTATCCTCCTCCTCCTCCTCCTCCTCCTCCTCACCATCGTCATATTTCTCATATCTCTCTTCCTCTCTTATTTTGTACAATCCTTGGTTGTTTTACGAATTTCAATCATTTGTCTGCGCCCGTGCTGGAGCAATGCATTCAAGAAGTTCGTTTTGGGGGACTTTCTCATCTGTCCCAGTATCAGTTTCTCGAATTAAACATCATGTATTAAACGTGATACAATATAAACACTTAGTTTATTGAAATGATTTCCGCTTCCAGTGAGGGTAGAACAATTGCTTGGTGGCGATTAGGATCAACCCCAAAAAGAGTAGGGGAGATAATCTCAAACATCAACTGTTCTACGAACTTGATACAACACAGTTTGCCATAACTGTCTTCAGCAGAATAGACATTTGAGCATACAAAACAAGAGAACATATTTATGGCATCGGTAATTTGCATAAATGTAACAAAAATCAGCCTAGACACACAAATACAGCCTGGTCAATACAAAGTGATGCCATCGTTTGATTTTTCTCTCTGAGAAGCCCTGATGTAGCCTTAGAAATGTAGCCATAGAAATGTAGTCATAGAAATGGCCCAATTTTTCTCCACAACAATGCACGTATAAGATTCCAATCGGTTCCATCCTGGCCATTCCATCATAATCGGTGCTGAACAACTAAAGGTTTCCCACTGGGAGACTAACCGTGGTCAAAGATTTCGACATCACTTTTTTTCTTTTTGCATATATTTCTGAACGGATACCCAAAGTACGGCGGAGATTGTTGGTGAAATCGCCCCGGCCTATCCAGGTGTTTTACGACTAGTAACCCAGGTCGGACTTACAGCAACCAAAACAACAACAACATACACACACACACAAGCATGTATAAGTATGAAGGGGATTGCTTCATCTTGTCACATTCAGCCTGATTTTTCTTATTTAATTTCGTCTTTACATGTGAACGGTAATCCACCTCCATAAGGATTGATCAAATACGAAACGGATCAAGACACGAAACGACGTCAGTGAATTCAAGTGACATAAGCTTGCTCAACACACTTGCCACTCTCTCGGTCGCCAGAGTAAGTTTCAGTGACGGGGAAGGTGACTGGTACTACTTTTGACTGCACGACTTATTAACAGAGTATCTTTCTCCTCGAAGAACTGCCTTCCCCACAACTTCGCCAAAAATAAACGGCAATCTCTTGTATCCCGAGGAAATCGATTTCATACATCGATAGGATCCTGACAGGAAATACCGTTCCGGGTCAGGAAGGACCTGAAACTATTGGTAATCAAGAGGTGACTCCACGTTTCCCACAGCTTCAGAACTAGAGCGTCACCACCGGTTGCAGTTTAACGTCATACCCAAGACATGCACCCAGGAGATGAGTGTATATATGTGTGTGTGTGTATTGTGTGTCCGTGTGTGCACGCTTATATATACATATGCATATATATAGATATGCATATGTGTGTGTATATATATATGTATATATATATATATATGTGTGTGTGTGTGTGTGTGTGTGCATATATGCATGTATGTATAAAGTAAACCAACGATCGATAAGGTGGGTGCGTGAAGGAAGCAAATGTCAGATAAGCAACGATTAAACAAGCGTAATGAATGCAGGATTCTGCGCCAGTCAGGGTCTCACGATTAGCTTCGTCGATATGGAATTTATTTCATGGATTGGCACCGATCTGTAACTGCTGCTTATTAATCAAGAGGTGTATTCCTTCACACATCTGCAAGTATTGAATACTTGCTACTTTTTTGTTAAATTACTTGTAAAGTATCATGATATACACACATGCATATATATGTATATGTGTGTGTGTGTATATATATATATATATATATGCAGGTATCTATTTATATGCGTACATGTTTGCGTATTTATTATATGTATGTATACACACACACACACACACACACACACACACACACACACACACACACACACACACACACACACACACACACACACACACACACACACACACACACATCTATATGCATATGCATGTTGTCTGCTTTTAGTAGAGGTAATCAAAGAGGAATGAAAACGAACCGAGATTTAATGAATTGTGAAGTCTTGCATCGTTGAATCCCGTTGATAAATTGATGTTGCGGCCATAATTAGCCAGCGCATCCTCTGTTGCTATGGCTGAATAATGTTAAATTGGTCGTCATTGTTATAGAGACATTTCTAAAGCTGCAGCTGTTAGCACATGCTACCAAAGCGTGACCAAACTCACCAACTACGACGAAATTCTGTCGAGAACTAATTTGTTCCGCCATATTTGATGACATCACTTCCGCTCCTCCGCTCACCAATTGTTCTTACTCCACAGGATTCTGCGGTGTTTTGCAGTTTTATAGATTATCTGATTAGAGCGTCATCGATCACAAATTTCAGCCTTGGTCTTCATTTACTGCTAATCCTAAACCAATAAGTGATAAAGTCTTTCTACTGAAACTGGTCATGTTAGAAATAGCAGCCAAGTCTCCCTCATATGACACTCTACTGTCTAAAAATTGTCATATCGGTATGGGAAAAATAAGAGATGGCGGAAATTCATGGCTTTGTTCATATTCTTGAGATATCAGTTAAACAACAAACTCTGTCAGTCTGTCTGTCTGCTTATCTACCTACCTGCCTGCCTGTCTGTCTGCCTGCTTGTCTGTCTGTCTCTCCGTCCATCTGTCTATCTATCTATCTATCTATCTATCTATCTATCTATCTATCTATCTATCTATCTATCTATTCGTGATATATTGTTAGCGTTAGAGGACTCTGGCTCTCGCTCTGGCATGCTGGCGCTCGCGACTGAGGACGAACCAAATAGCTCGAAACGGAGTCAGTCTTACGATTCTGTTACCTGCTACAGGGTGGTAGGGGTTCGCTTCCCATGCTAGCAATTTATTGTGCGTAAAGTGTGCAGAGTCGCGCCGACAGCCAGCTGGCGGAGAATAGTAACATTCAACAGCCACTTTGATGTGGCGACTGTCTTTACTATATATATATATATATATATATATATATACACACATATATATATCTTTATATAACAAAAGATGTCATATATCATTGAATATCAGAAATAAATATCGATAATGGAATAACACCTGTAACAAATTAATTAAAATTTTCACACTGATGACGTCATTGTCATCTGTTGAACGCATCACAATTTTACATCTTCTTCACCGATTAATAGAACAGGGAACCACTTTATTCCCACCAAATCTGACACCTTGCAAGCTTTTCTCCTTTCAATTAAAGACATTACAATGTCCTGTTTGTCCTCTCCAGACAGTTTAAGACATCACAATATCCTATTTCTTATCTCCATCCAACTTAGGACATCACAATACTCTACTTCTCTTCTCCAAACACTTAAAGGCCTGTCCCCCCCACTGTCCCCCCCCGTCCCAACTCTTCTGTCCAGTCAATGGAATATATACTCTGCCACAACCCATCTCCAGGCAATGTTGTATAAATTGGAAACAATTTATCTGTGCATTGTGAAATCTTTTATTTCATAAATCAATTATTTGCTGTTATTCTTTTTTATGTTGGTTTTCTTGCAGGTTTTTCTTGTGGTTTTTGTTTGTATGAAAATCTTTGCAGCACAAAAGCCGATTGTTACCGAGTAAGATGTTGACAAGGTTGAGATCATAATTTATTAACTTATATCTTTTCTCCATTAAAATGGCAACAATGGCGATGTATTGTGTCTGCTGTATTCACAACATTTAGACGCTAAAATCAGTCACCTCATAATCTATCATCTTCAGATAGCTAAGTCTGTCTGTCTGTTTGTCCCTTTGTCTATCTGCCTCTCTCTCTCTCTCTCTCTCTCTCTCTCTCTCTCTCTCTCTCTCTCTCTCATCAACAAAGCACTTCCCTTCACAACAGTTGTCTTCAGTTAACACAATTGGACAGAAATATAAACAAATGGTGATTAACAAATGCGATGTTAATTATTTAATTATTTATTCAGTTTAGAATTTTGCGGCGAAATAGTTTCCCATATTTCATAATTCTCTGAAATATGAAATATAGGAAAAGATAATGAAGGCGAATCATTAATTAATATATTGTTGTTAATCAACGCCACCACCACCACCACCACAAACACGTCCCTCGTCGAATGAAGAGTTTTTGTTTCGGCCGTTGTATTTCCTCTCCTTTTGTTGTATCAATTTATAAGATTTCAGTCAAGAACGAACAACGAACCCTGTTTAACAATTCCTCTCGAAGCTCCAGGGACTGTGATAACATCATAATTAAATTTATTTCTAATTAGACCATGTAGATTTTCGAATTTCCATTCTGGCCCTTCTTCTTCTTATAGGTAAACGTCTCCGTCGTGTGACATTTTCAAACGAACACTGTTTTCTCAATGAACAGACAAACAGCCGACTAACATCCGCACACACTTTGCTTAGCATCAGTGATGGTGGTGGGGGGAAACAGTGGAGATTATGAAGAGACTGTTGAAGTGATGTGTCAAACCTAGCGTAAACATATGAAATGTCAGTGAGTGAGAGTTGCAGGGGCCAACTCGAGCGTACAATACACTTCAATTTAATAGTGCTCCAATAATAATAATAATAATAATAATAATAATAATAATAATAATAATAACAACAATATTGATGACGATGATGATGATGATGATGATGGTGGTGGTGCTAAAGGTGATGACTATAATAATAATAATGATGAAATTAATGATTATGATAATTGTATTGTAAAGGATAATAATCACAATAATAATATTAATGAAGATGAGGATATTGATGACAATGGTGAAAAAAGTAATAATGGTGATGATGATGATGATGATGATGATGATAGCAATGAACAGGTACTTATCTTGTACAGAAGAGCGGATGCTGCGACTTTTGTGCAAACACTAAAGCAACAGGAAATCACATTCTATTGTCAAGGAAGCTTGCAAATTCGCAAGGGAACTCGGCATTAACCCTGAATTAGACGAAGAATCGGAAACCACTGCCACCAAACAAACAAAGCGAATCAAATAGACTTCAAAAAAGAAACAAGTTGAGGTGCGGTGGAGCGAGAAGCCTCTGCATGGACAGTATCTACTTCGAAATCGAAATGCTGATTTAGACCAAGCAATAACCTATCAGTGGTTGAGAAACTCAGGACTGAAAGCAGAAACTGAAGGTTTCCTATTGGCCGCACCAGACCAAAGCTTGCTTACCATAAATTACCAGGCTAACGTTCTTCAAAACGGTTCTGACTCTAAATGCAGATTCTGCGATACATTTGACGAAACAATAGAGCATCCCTTCTCAGGATGTCCTGTGCTGACATCAAACGCCACGATAGGATAGGACAGTACTTACATTGGATAATATGTAAACACTACAAAATCGGCACTCCTGAATATATTAATCGATATGATAGATTTTTGCATAGGATCTCATGCCGTGAGTCTGAACACCTACATGAAAAGAACTGATGGGAACTTATGTCACCGTTGTTTGGGATTTTAGTATTCAGACTGATTGTGTTTCACAGGACAATAGAGCAGGTATTGAAATATGAAGCACGCTGACAAAACGTGTCCGCTCATAGATATGTCAGTCCCAGCAGACTGTAGCACTTCGTTGCCAGACTAGACATGCTAGAATAACAACCAAATCTCCTTGAAATCCCATTCATTCGCAGAAAACGGAAAGTAACTTCGTACATGTCGTCTTAGATATCAACCGTGGGGTGATCACATTTGGAACACCTTTGCTACGAGGTATGAGGTTTCAGGCCTGACCTCGAGCTAAGCATCAGCAGCAACAACAACAACAACAACAACAATGACAATAATAACGACTGTAGCGAGACTCGTCCATTTTTGTTATACGAAAAATAATAAAAAGCACGAAGCCATTTTCCCCGAGATTCTTTCATATAAGTTTTATGGGTTGATTGGATGAGAATCAAATCTGTTGGCCGTGAAGAACGAATTCAATTTAGTCTTTAGCTTACCAATCATTAAAGAAGCATATTTCATCTCTCTGTCTCTGTCTCACACACACACACACACAATCTCTCTCTCTCTCTCTCTCTCTCTCTCTCTCTCTCTCTCTCTCTCTCTCTCTCTCTCTTTCTCTTACAGTTTCCATCTGAGTGTTTACAATATCTCCGTCTTCATTAAAATTTAGAAAGAGTCCTTCCACTACTGACTTCTCCTGCTTCCAGCCTTATTTGGCAGCTTCACAACTCTTTGGTGTTGTTGAACATCGCCTTGCCCTAGGCTGGCGCTTTCATTAAACTTTTGCTCATTCCAGTTTTCCTGTCCAAATCTTTCATCTCAAATCATCACCATCATCATCATCATCATCATCATTAGTATTGTTATTACTAAGACTGGATCGTTGTCAACTTGTTCATTTTTCTTTAATTTCCTTGTTAGTGACATTATTCGAAAAGTAAATTATTCCAGATTTCGTTATCCTTTACAAAGTTAAAACCGATTTTTTTCTTTGAAGAGTCTTTTTGGACAATCCTCACAGTCGTCACAATTTGGGGCGAGAGAGGGAGGACAGTCAATAAAAAACCATCATCGTTATATTAGTATTAATTATTGGTCTAATGCCTTAATTAGAAACCATTGTATTACTATTAATTATTTTATATCGGTGATAATACAGTCGTATGTATGTATCAGAGCTGTATGAAATGTAGTTAGGCTGTCGATATATACAGGATTAGGATGTAAATGTCTGCAAGAAAATCGAAATCCCCGTGCTTATCGAATTGTTCTTTCTGCTATTTGTTCTACACTGAGTGACACACACTCCCTTGCCAGTGTCACGTTGAAAACCAGCAACCTGCGACGGTATTTCATGTGCAGCAATTGCATCTAAATAACATACATACATTAACAGTTTTAGGTATAGTCTGTATGTATGTACGTATGTATATATGTATGTATGTGTCTGTGTGTATCTAAATCTGTATGCACGTACGTGAGTATGTTTGTATGTAAGCAGGTATGTATGCATGAATGTGTGTGTATGTATGTATATATGTTTGTATCTATGTATGTATGTAAACAGATATGTACAAATTTATGTATGTATTTGTATATATATACATACACACACACACACATATATATATATATACATATATATATATATACATGTAAACACACACACACACACACACACACACACACATACACACACACATATATATATATACAGATATGTATAGATATGTAGTTACATGTATATACATATCTATCTATCTATCTATCTATCTATCTGTGCATGTATAGGTGTATATATAAATCGTTACATTTAACCGCCCGAGTGCTCCCAGAGTATATACACACTTGTAGAGTGACATTGATTTCAAGATGGCAGTAATTACTTTTACATGTTGCTAAAACACCTGAATGGCGACTAATGTTTGCTTAGGTGATTGCTTTCATTGTTCGCGGCTACATGTGGCCGACACCAACTTTAACAATAACTCAACGTCATATTAATATATAAGATGAATATATTCATATATTCGATAGAATATAGCAACACTGAATTATGGGATTGGTCAGGGAATTACTAATCAATAAGTAATCAATAAGCGATCAATAGGTTATGCAGTAGTTTTATATGAAGTTGTTTCGGTACCTAAATTTTAGCTGACTCACTTGATGGTCGGAGTCGTTGAGGATCTGGTGAATTCTTACTCTTTGCGTGAGTTAGTGAAAATTGAGGCAGGGCGGAACCTGTGACCATTTGTTTGTGTCTTCGAGAACGGAGAAAGAAAAGTCCGGGGTTATTCTCAGGCAAGAGAGTTGGCCAAAAATGTCTGGAGTAGATTGGAACTTTGCTAAAGCCACCCAACTTCCAGGTGGTGTTAAAATGTGAGATAGATTTACTCTTTCTTTCTTTCTTTCTTTCTTTCTTTCTTTCTTTCTTTCTTTCTTTCTTTCTTTCTTTCTTTCTTTCTTTCTTTCTTTCCTTTCCCTCTCTGTCCATCTTCAGGTGATATACCTAAAAATGTCAGGGACTGTCAACCTCCAAATCAAAATTTGAAATTTGTTTTCAAGGAAAAGATGGAGCAAGGAAACGATCCTTGCGAGGATAGACACAACTGTCTTCACCCGACTTACTTCAAATTATTCCACTAAACATGATATTCCAATAAATACAAACCGTCAACGATCTCCACGACTTCCTATGACATTTCTCCCCGTCTCAACCAATACGTTACTTTTCGTAAGTGTTCGGTTAGTCCATTCTTCCAATCTCACAGAGGTGTCAATGACTCTCGCCACAACAAATATAGTGCAATATAATATTATATGATATAATGTTAAGGCGACGAACTGGCAGAAACGTTAGCAAGCCGGGTGAAATGCTTAGCGGTAGTTCGTCTGCCGCTGCGTTTTGAGTTCAAATTCTGCCGTGGTCGACTTTGCGTTTTGAGTTCAAATCCTTTCGTGGTCGATAAATTAAGTAACAGTTGCGTACTGGGATCGATCTGCTCGACTGCACTCCTCCCCCAAAATTTCGGGCCTTGTGCCTAGAGCAGAAAAGAATATAACATAATATTATATATATAGAGAGAGAGAGAAAGGGAGACAAAGAGAGGGAGAGAGAAAGAACGTGTATGTGTGTATTTGTGTTTGCTGTTGGTTTATGTTCTGTAATTTAGAGTTGGAAATCCGATATCTGTGCGGAGATGCCATCAGTGATAGGGAAATCCTTCTTGAACTATCAACGGAGATATATATACAGGAGAATCGACAGAACGATTTCGGTGGGGTCAGGGGGGTCGGGAGGAGACTACATTCCTCTTACGTATAGTGAAATTAATCACAGAGCTCCATTTAGCTGTTTAACAGGCAACTTCATTGCAGAAAACGGTCAATAATCACAAATAAATAAATAAATACAACTGGAATTGGTTATTTAGGAAATGTTCTGATGGTTTAACTGTAGAATTAAACCAATTGGGAGGTGGGGAGGGGCGGGGAGGAGTGAAGCACAGTCAGTTCCTTCACTAATCTGATTGTAATTTGTTAATAACGATAAGATAACTGACACTGATTTGATTGGTTAACATCATTAAGAAGACGACATCCTCTTAACCAAACCACAAACACGCATTAATGCTCTATGGCTGTTATTATTGTTTATTATTATTATTATTAACGTCATCTTTCTTCTTCTTCTTGTTATCATTATTATTATTATTGTCTGTTAATAATGAAATATGCCACCCATTTGCGAGATTCTCATTGATGTGAGATTTAATGGATTCTGGTTTGCCTTCTGAAATATGACACCTCTCACTATTCTAACATTGATTTAGAAGAAGGCGACATCATTCTTCTTCTTCCTCTTGTTGTTGTTGTTGTTGTTGTTGTTGTTCTTGTTGTTCTTGTTGTTCTTGTTCTTGTTCTTGTTCTTCTTCTTGTTCTTCTTCTTCTTCTTCTTCTTCTTCTTCTTCTTCTTCTTCTTCTTCTTCTTCTTCTTCTTCTTCTTCTTCTTTCTATCTATCTATCTATCTATCTATCTATCTATCTATCTATCCAATAGATAGTTGAACCTATACTAGGTACATCTTTTAACTGGTCATGTTTTTAGTCCTGCTGGGTTTCTAGTAAGCCTCCCCACCGGGCAGGGCTAGTGTGGGTACCGGTTTAGTTGCCGACAACCCGACCATGCAACAGGTTGTTATGGATTCCATGTTAGCAGTAGCGGTCACGAGAGACCTCAACCCCCACCACACGTTTAACAGATACACTTGCATACGTACAGGACGCACATATCCACACACAAGATAGCATACACACACAGACGCGCACGCACAACCACACTCACACACCAGCAAAGTGATGTCGCTAGCAAACCTAGCTTTTTTTTCTTGACGGAGCATCGTCATCAACAACCTGTCCTCACATGTGTCCTAGGAATTCAGAATCAGAACTGATGCCACTACCAAATTGATAACACCATCAGCATTGGCCAAAACCAGTTCAATGCCCATGAAACACTTCGCGGTCTCCTCCATTCGGTTCAACGTGCCTGACGAGTTAACTTCGTTTAGTGAAATTCCAAACTGCATGTATGTGTGTGTGTGTGTGTATATATATATATATATATATATATATATATATATATAT
>NC_069001.1:39039529-39046450 GCF_001194135.2 Octopus bimaculoides
AAACAAAGGACCACTGATGAGGTCACAGAAGTGTGACGAAAGAACTCTGGCCGAAATAAGATTAAGATTAAGATTAATGTAATATAAAGCTGAAAAAAAAAAAATTAACACCAAATATACAGTGCGTGTGTTTTTATTGGCTAAACTGGCAATATGACCATCCCCAAGTACAACAATATATATATATATATATACATATATATAGACTCACTTATACATACTTAGATATACACTTACATACATACATACATATATACATACATATATATATATGTATGCATATATATATGTATGTAATATATATGTAAATGTATGTGTGTGTATATGTGTGTGTGTGTGTGTGTGTGTGTGTGTGTGTGTGTTTGCGTGTGTGTATCCATACATAATCTTAGAAACCAATTCAATGAGTAGGCAGCTCAGTTGATTGAAAATCTGAACACTCGGCGGAGATTCATTTATTTTCTTGTATCCGTGTGTGTGTGTGTGTGTGTGTGTGTGTGTGTGTGTGTGTGTGTGTGGGTGGGTGTATGTGTGTATGTAAGACGAAGTCTGGCACGAGTGGTTGATAGGCAACGATGATGATGATGATGATGATAATGATGTTTTTAGAGCAAAGCCGGTTGCATTTAATCTAATTATTAATTCAATAGAAATGTATGATTAACCTGGTGTTTCTAATTAAACAGCCTCACCTAACGAACTTTACCTGAGGTCGTTGGCAGCAGCACACGTTACACACAAGCACACACACACACACACACACCCACACACAAACACACACACAGAATTGGAATGATATAGTGAAGACAGAGTTAATGGCCGGTGTAAGAATATTATTATTATTATTATTATTATTATTGCTATAGTACCAGACACACACACACATAGACACAGAAGCTTTAGTACTAAGTATGAATGTAGATAGACAGATAGGCAATCATGCAGAGATATAAATAGATAGATAGATAGATAGATAGGTAGACAGACAGACTAGGCAGATAGATAGATAGATAGATAGAAAAAACGGACAGAGAGACAGAGATTGATAGAGAAATAGATAGATAGATAGATAGATAGATAGATAGATAGATAGATGGACAGAAAAAGAGAGAGATAAACCGAGAGGGAAGCAGATAGATGGTTAGATAGATAAACAAACGGATTGAGAGATAGAACGATAGATGAATCGACAGAGAGATCGATATGTAGTAAATGTGTACTGCTTGTCTGAGATGTGGTGACATTCATTATAATTTTGTTTTGTGATGGTACATCGATGGTTATTGTGCTAGTGGCAGTGGTCGTGATATCTGGTAGTGTTGCGGTGGTGGCTGCGATGGCAGAGAGCCATCCACACGTCAACAAAGCACCTGCTGCGTCCAATCCAGACAGATTCTGTTAATCTAAATCCGCTTGCTGCCCTTCTTCCTTCATTACCGAAATCATTCAAACATGAATTAGGTTGCCCATGGCTGCATCGGAAATAAATCTCTTCGTAAAATTCCGCTTTCACAACCACGGTTCGGGGATGCTTGGCTGATGAGGTTTAATATGAACGAAACATGGCAGGAGATGTCACAATATTGCTAAAGATGAGACTATCGTCCCAGTACTCGCTCCTCTGTGTTAACGTAGAGAGTGAGAGAAAAAGAGGGGGAAGAGAGGTAAGAGAGAGAGGGAAGTACAGAGAGTGAGAGAAAGAGGGCGGTGTATGTTTGTGTGAATGATAAGATGTGTGTTTGTGTGTATTGTATCTTGTCGTCTAATATCGGCTTTTACAGCTATGTTAATGTGATGGCGTCCGAATTCTACCCGCTGTTTCTTCATCTCCCGTCAGATCTTCATGCTTGGTTGGGAATTTAAGCTTTAATTTATCAATTCATGTTGCCACAGTCCAACAGTCTTTGATTCGATATTTCTGTACTTGACAGATATTTCAACTTATCGACCTTAAATTCAAATCCAACTGTGGTAGGATTTGAACTCGGAACGTAAAGATCCAAAACAAACACCACAAGGAACTTTGGCACCGCTATAACGACTCTGTCTACTCACAGAGCTAAACCGACTCCTCATTGTGACTCTAAAACCAAAATGGTGTCCTCGGTAGTCACCCTCCACTTAAGGACCTCACTCACCTGTAGTTCAGAAGTTACCCTCCACTTAAAGATCTGAACATCTGAAACATAGAAATTGGACAATGCACTACTCCAAAATTTATACAAATGGCCATGGTTAGAATGTCTTTGATCATAGCTCTGGCTGTTGGTTCGGATTGACCTGTGGCAAACATTACAAACAATAAATGGACGTCTCTGCGGACACTCAGCGGACACTCAGGCGAACAGCAGCGTTGACCTCGACTAAATGTGAATTCGGAGTATAAAGAGCCGAACAAATATCGCAATACACTTTGTTCGACGCACTACTCTTTCAAACATTGACTGTTTTTGTTTGAAATGGTAAGGGAATCATCACAAGATGATCAGGTCTTAATGTTGAAGGATGACAAAAAGGGGAAGAAAACCACCTACGACCCGGTACTTGATTGGTCCTTTCTTTTATCTTCCCCGGAACGATGCAAATCAAAGTTGTCCTCGACCAACCAGATTTGAATTCGGAACATATAGAGGCAGAACAAATACCACAAGGGATCAGATAAACACCTGTCGACCTCCCTCTCCATCTTTGTTATTTTAATTACATTAAAACAATGAAGAGAGATATTTCCAAAGCAGCTTCCAGTCAACGGCATTACAATAATGATGGGAGACAGAAAATAGTTTTCTAGTTTTCCTCCCGGGGCCATGATAGACTCATTATATTTCTCATGGTTAATTAAACATAGAAATTCAGTTAATGATCTAACATAATTATTTATTTCAATTGTCTTTGTGTCTTCTGTGGTGCAGTTTAGAGATATTCATTGATTTCGCGCCCAAATCTCGTCACTGAGATCTCTTTGGCATCAACACAGCGTCATGACAATGGTTATTACTGTTATCGTTGTTGTCGGTGGTGGTGAGATTTTGCCGCGGGGTCAAACATCATCGACCATACATATCACCAAAGCAGTCCCAACCATACCCATCCTGTCGTTGTCCTGTGGGTCAATAACCCAACACTACATTATACAATGTGTTCTTTTCTAAAGGGATAAGTCTGGTTTGAAGGAATCCTAGTTACTATTTCTAGAAAGGCAAGTGACCGTTTGGCGTTCCCCTCGTTTGTTTATTGAGTAAAAAGTATTTGAACATAATCAAAGCGGTTACACATTTGAGCATTTCGCTAAAATCGTTTACTACAAAAAGAAACAACAACCCTATATCCCGTAGTTTCTGCAATCCTTAGAAAACGAAAAAGGGATCAACATGGTTAGTGTTTCGTTTGTACTGTTGAAGGACACTAGATGAAGAAGAGACAAGATCGTAGTGGGTAGTGGGGGGGGGGCATGAAAGAATTGGACATAAAATGAGCGATGAAGGGAGACGAGATGAGAGAGTTGGAGTGGTGAATGATCATCGAGGTGTGAGGAGCAGAGGCCATGAAAGTAGCGATTGACAAAGAGCACCTCATTTTGTCTGCAGCAGAAATGTGTTTGTTGTTGGCTCTAAGACAACCCCCTCTCTCCTACCCCCCAAAAAATAAAGAACTTTCACACGTAGGGCAGTTTACATTGATAACACGTGAAACCTGGATCAAATCTTTCATGTGGTGGTAGACGTGCATAAGTGCGGCCATACACAAGAAAACATATGTACAGGTATAGAGGTCAGCTGTCATGTTGATGTGGATGAATATCCCTTTGAAAACGAAAGAGAAAGAGGACAACTATGGACGATTGCTTTGAAACCTCCAGCTTCAATATCCGGATTTCTAAATTCACATTTATACCAGTAATAATCGGTACACTTGGCTTTGTGAGTAAATACCTAAATGACAGTCTGGAAAAGCTGGGGTCTTCAGAAAAAGAAGTCAACCAACTGACTCGCACATTACATATACAACCTGTAAGAGGAAGAGTAAAAATATGCGAGACTTTTCTCAAGCTGAACATGTGACATTGTTTTTGTTATCTACATTTGAATAGGGGTTAGAAACCAGCTCCTTCCTCACAGGAAAGACTTCAAATAATTAAACACAGAAGAAAATATACATACATGCATACATATATACTTACATACATACAAACATATATACACAAATACATATACATACACACATACTTACACACATGCATACATATACGCATGCGCATATTTTTGATCCCGCTACAGGATGTTTCAACCAGTCACCAGATGCAAAGAAGAAATGTAAACTAATGCTTGATGACTTCCGTTCTCTTCTCAAGCACTGAGGATGTTTTACGTTTTGTTATTCAAGCTGTTATATAACAAAACTGTAGCTATATAACACATCACACACACACACGCACACACACATGCGTATATCTGTTATGTAACATAACGGTACCTATATATCATTCCGTTGTATTAGTTTCAAGCTTAGCCTGACGTTTTTGTCACTTTATCTAACAATAAGGTGTTAAGAAAATGGGAAAGCAATTTCCTATACACTAGCGCCGAATCCAGGGGTACATTTTCTATCAAATGTTTTTAACGGTATCGAAACCTGTCTCGGTTCTCTGGATATACAGCTATATGTGAAAGGGCGAACGATAAATTCTGTGTTGACCGAGAGCAGAACCGCTGAACTATTAAGAAATCTACAGTTACTCTACCCTTATTAGAAGTTTAAGTTTGTTACGGTAATTATTGAGGAACTGGGATATATAACAAACTGTCCAAGCACAAATCTTGAGGAATTAGTCTTCGCAAAACCTGCAAGGAGAAAGCTATTTCAAAGATTACTGATCCAAATCATCACTGGTACTGTAAAAAATTGTAAAACATTCCAGAAGAGCATCATTGAAACATATGTGCGCAAGTCTAGACAAGCAGCTAAAATGCTCGAGGATACATACATGAAACAAAACTGAACTAATACTGTACGCACACAGACACACACACATACACACACATGCGCACACACACACACACACACATGCGTGCGAAAAAATAACCCGTTGTCGAAATTCCAATGAAAGAGCCTGGATGTAGGTTAGAAACCGGTTGTCTCTGCATTGGCAAGGAATCTTGGAATAAAACTGAATAGTGACATACATACCCACTTACATGCATACGTACACACACACACACACACACACACACACACACACACACACACACACACACACACACACACACACACACACACACACACACACACACACACAGATAGATACAAAACTGTTTTTTCCCCCTCCTCCTCCTCACAGTTTCCTTCTCTCGTATTTATTTATTCAATAAGTAAACTTGTTTATTGCTAAACAAAATGTCCCCATGCATACATAGTGATTATGGAAACCAATGTATACACGAATAAAAGAAAATAAATAAAGTAAATTAATTTACATAGTAATGTAAACATAGTCAATTCTATTTAAAAGTAGGTGAACTAATTTAGAAATAGACGCAGGTAAACTAATTTGCATAGAGATTCAATTAAAACTTATTTTCATACATAATTAGCCAGGCTCCTTAGTACCTGGTGACTTGATGCTCTGGCAACAGTGAAACATTCATTTAGAAACGTTGTCAGTGTATGATGGCCGACGAAACAGCACATGTTGCAACCAAGCCTCCATGTTGTGGAGGCAGGCATAGCCAAAATAGTTAAGCGGTTTGCTTCGTATTCGTGAGATATCAGGTTCGATTCTGTTCGCCGGGATTTGAGACAAATGCATTTTACTTTTGAGTTTTGACAGAAACTACATTGGACTTCGTCCGATGGAGGACATGTATATATACCAGTAATTCAAGGGGGTAATCCTGGCCTCACACTGTGTCATCGGTTCTACTTGTCACTTACATTAAGTGTACAGGTGTATAAGGAATATTCAGTTTCCTACTCTCTGATACAGGATGGCTTCTACCTGTAATTTAAAGAAGCATTTTTGTCACATACATGTAACACTTGTTCTATCTGACAACTACAATAAGGGAAGTGCATAAATCTGTGGTATACTCAGCCAGTTACACGATAATACATTGAATAAACACTTCAGTTATTCAAACAACTGGAATATTCACCATCGTAAGCGACAGAGCATCCTCTTGATTCCTTCACTTCTGCCTAAAATAATAATTTTATTTAATTTGACAATAACTTTATAATCAGTCAGCACGGGAACCACAATGTGATCGTTGGAAAGTACTAGAAATATCAGCCATGTGCCCTCAAATAATACTCTAACCTCTAAACAGAAAAGCACGCTAGATTCCAGGGTCCTAGATGCATTCTACACAGGAAAGAGACGAGGTTGGAACAACTTCGGTCATAGTTCCGTCCAATCGCAACGAACAAGGATATACGCAATAACAACAAAGTTAGAAACAAAAGGTAATGAAGAGTCATATGGATGCTGGAAGAGTCATATGGATGAAGAGTCAAATGGATGCTGGAAGAGTCATATGGATGAAGAGTCATATGGATGCTGGAACAGTAGCTAAGTGCCACTCAGAAGTTGCACACGACAGTATTATATTTAAAACCGAAGGACAGTATGTGGAAATGAAACTGGTGGTGGTCAAATGTGGAAGGACGTTCTCTTAAAACCATTTTATGCATTTTCGCTATTTCCTACATTGGCCATTGTCTTTTTATTCCCTCAGATTTTTGTAAAGTTTCAGTCATTTTATTAAAAATTGAATTTACTCTCACATTTACGTGTATAAATTTACGCACTAAATTTACTGTGATATTTCACTGTGTAAACTCTGTGTAATACCATTGTGTAATTTATCTGTATAAATTTACACACTAAATTTACACACTAAATTTACTGTGATATTTCACTGT
>NC_069001.1:39046460-39047077 GCF_001194135.2 Octopus bimaculoides
ACACTAAATTTACACACTAAATTTACTGTGATATTTCACTGTGTAAACTCTGTGTAATTTATCTGTATAAATTTACACACTAAATTTACACACTAAATTTACTGTGATATTTCACTAGATTTACGGTGTGAATTAACTTATTCTTCATCCATTTCCTTTTGAAATAATGTTGTCTCTATTTTATGCAAATCATTGTTTCTAACAGCGTTTTTAATATGTTTCTTTTATTGATTGCAAATATCTGTGTTTTTGTTGTTGTTTTTGTTGTCGCTATCGTTGTTGTTGTTGTTCTTGTTTTCGATGATGACACTGTTGTTAATATATTCGTTTATTTTATGACGATGTTCCGTCATTAAGGTCAGCCATATTTGATAATTAATACCCACAAAATATTTATAGCTTTAAATTTAATACAAGCTCGCGTTTCTACATACATACATACATACATACATACATACATACATACATACACAAATACATAAATAATAATGTGCGTGAATATTTGAATATGTATGTACGTATGTATGTATGTATGTATGTATGTATGTATGTATCTATCTATCTATCTAATTACTATTCTAAATACTATTGCTGTTTTTGTGTCTAGTAGTAGTAGT
>NC_069001.1:39047087-39048583 GCF_001194135.2 Octopus bimaculoides
CATACATACATACATACATACACAAATACATAAATAATAATGTGCGTGAATATTTGAATATGTATGTACGTATGTATGTATGTATGTATGTATGTATGTATGTATCTATCTATCTATCTATCTAATTACTATTCTAAATACTATTGCTGTTTTTGTGTCTAGTAGTAGTAGTAGTAGCAGTGGCAGCAGCAGCAGCAGTAATAGTAGTAGTAGTAGTAGTAATAGTAGTAGTATTAGTAGTAATAGTAGTATTGGTTGACTGTACCATTAAACAGACACATCACTGTTCCTAGTTCGGTAACCATTAAACACTAAATATCCCACTTGTCTCTCAATGTTTATCATATCAACAAAACTTTACTTGATATCTATTTGATATATTTAAGTACGATCACCAAAAATGGCGTCCTCTACTACCTTCACAAATGGGGGAAGCTCTATGCACCTTAAATTTACACACACACACACATTTATATATATATGCTAATATCGAATAGTGAGAATGAGCACTCAACACACCATTGGTGGATATATATTCTTTGTGGGTTAACGAGGCTACCAATGGCTTCGCGCAGAGAGCGTTCTCGACAATTTTCAAGCGCACCCCCATTCTGGACGAGACTACACGATGTAACTTGTGTAACTTCGTGTATTCGTATCCAAAATGGTAACGAGTACCAACGTTCCCATGTGGTAGGCATGCGAATTGTAAAGAAATCTCTCCCTGTTATGAAACCATTGGTAGCTTTGTTAATCCATAAATATGTATGTGTACGTGTGTGTGTATGTATGTATATATGTATATACATATATGCATACACACATACACGCACACACACATATATATGTATGTACATACTTACACACATACATATATGTACATACACACACACACACATATGCAGCGCCTCCTACTGTTATGTTCTGTTTATTGTGTATATCTGCATTTCCTGGGGTTATCCATTTGTCTGCACGTATTGTTAATGAATCACAAGACACCTCTTATCCTCCTCCTCCTCATCATCATCATTGTTGGTGCTGCTGCTGTTGTTGTTGTTGTCATTTTAGGCATGCTTTCTATTTGTAGTCTTCACACTCTGGTTATTTCTATTTCGAGATCTTTATATTCGAGATCTTTATATTCTCAAATTCTTTAAGACCGACATTATCACCTGTTGTCACCGATACCTCGTTCAGAAGGTAGTTCTTTTGTTGGAGATTTTCCTTCTCCTCCTCTTCCTCCGCCTCCGCCATCGTCGTCGTCGTCATCATCTCGACTCGTTCTTGTTGCTTTTCATGGTAGTGAGGTGGTGGTGGCGGCGGAGGTGGTTGTGTTTGAACGGTCATTGTCATTATTCAGCAAACATCGTAATAAATACAAAACCAACAACAACAACAACAACAATGATTTAGGAATAGACAGGAACAGAAATATACAAATTCATACAGATACAGGAATAGATACATGCAATAATATATATATATATATATATATA
>NC_069001.1:39050063-39051745 GCF_001194135.2 Octopus bimaculoides
TATGTGTATACATAAGTATGTGTGTGTGTGTGTGCATACATATATGCGGCATAAACGTATGTACAACTTGTTTGAAACTTTGAAGTCGTCCGCGTTAGACTGCCAAGCCCTGGCTAACTTCGAAGTTACTGGCAGCTTCCCAATCAGTTAATTTTCTGTTGTCCTTAAAATTGCTTGAAGATAATAATATAAAACAGCCGTTCCCCCTCTCCACATAGAAACTTACACTCAACACTCACGCATACGACGGTTTAATGAACTTTATTTACAGACGTATTAAAAGTAATTAAGGCCAAAGTTACGTCTGCTTAATTAGGACCTCAATCATTTTCACTCCTAATACAAACTTTCATGTTTCCGCAAGGTCAAATGAATAAACGAGAAGCAGCGCGACAATGTATAAGCAGCAATAATCGCAAATATATCAATATATTATTAGTCAAGTGTACATCGATATTTTATTGTTTGCCCGCTTCCCAACTGCATGGTTCTGGGTTCAGTCCGTCCCAACACGTAGCACCTTGAGTGGATTCGGTAGGCAGAAACTGAAAGCAGGCCGTCGTGTATATATAAATATATATGTATATATGTGTGTTTATGTGTATGTGCGTGCGTGCGTGTGTGTGTATGTGTGTGTGTGCGTGCGCATGACGTGAGTGTGTTTGTCATTAACCACCGTTTGACAGCTGGCTTTGAGCTGTTTACGCCCCTGTAACCTAGCGGTTCGGCAAAATAAGTACCACGTTCAACAAAATAAGCACTGGGGTTGGTTCATTCGACTAAAAATTCTTGAAGGCGGTGCTCCTGCGTGGCCGCAGTCAAATCGCTGAAATAAGTAAAAGATAAAAAGATAAAAAGATAAAAAGATAAAAAGATAAAAAGATAAAAAGATAAAAAGATACATATATATACAGTGTATGTTTTATTCTTTTACTTGTTTCATTCATTTGACTGCGGCCGTGCTGGAGCACCGCCTTTAGTCGAACAATTCGACCCAAGGACTTATTCTTTGTAAGCCTAGTATTTATTCTATCGGACTCTTTTGCCGAACCACTAAGTTACGGGGACGTAAACACACCAACATCGGTTGTCAAGCGATGGTGGGGTGACAAACACACACACAAATAACAAATACACACACACACACACATTATACGATGAGCTCCTTTCAGTTTCCATCTCCCAAGGTACGGTAAGTCCTTGCTCTTCTGCGAAACAACGCAACAATGTGGAATATATTCTTTGTAGAACCATTCGCACCTCCACTGACACCGTATTCTTCAGATAAGTAGTTCTTCGCAGTTCTATAGATTTCGGCTGAGATCTGATTCGATCTTCGGTTATTAGTTTTTACTGCACAACCCATATCCAAATTCTATATCAATATCCTTAGATATAACACAGCATCCTATCAAGAGATTCAGATTATTAGCATGGATATCTTTACACAAGAATCTAGCAAATAGCGTCAAGAAACAAGGAGAGAGAGAGAGGAAGAAAGTGAGGGAGAGAGTGAGGGGGGAGGAAGGGAGAGAGAGAGAGAGCGAGGGGGGGAGAGAAATGGAAACAGGATGTAGGAGGAAAGAGCGAAACAGAGGAAGAGGGGGGAGAAGTGTTGTCAATAATACAATATATATTACTGCAGCGTTTCTATTATTTGTCCAGCCCCCCTGCCCCCCCCC
>NC_069001.1:39052665-39053616 GCF_001194135.2 Octopus bimaculoides
ATATATATATATATATATATATATATATATATATACATATATAAGCATGTATATACGTTCAGACATACACTAGTAGAATATATATATATGGGCGCATACTTACACATAAACACACATACACATACACAAACACACATACACATACACAAACACTCATATCTATAAAAGAAGGCATATCTACACACACACACACACACACACACACATTTATAATCATCTTACAAAAAGGAACCGATGTTGCAAGTACCCAAATTTTGTTTGAATTCGATAATATTGCTCCGGTACGACTGGACACATTACTATATTATTATCATCATTGTTATTATTATTATTATTTTGATATAAGCTATCACCAGCATATCGTCATATCAACATCGATTATCGATGTCTGCTGCTGCTGCTGCTGTGTAAATATCAACAAAATATGTCAAAGATTATAAACGCTGTAGTAAGTCGTTTAATTTCCTTCTTTAATCCAGCGATGTCTTAGAAGAGTTTTATAGCCTCGTCCTACAATTGGACGGTTGCGGCGTGAGAGATGATGATGATGATGATGGCGGTGATGATGATGATGAGGAGGAGGAGGATGAGGATGACGATGATGATGATGATGATGATGATGGCAATGATGAACATGATGGTAATAACAAAAATAAAATAGATTATAACAGCATCATGGACGAGAACAGTCGCAACAATGGCAATGAAAATAATGCTAATAATAATAATAATAATTTTAATAACAATAATAACAAGAATAAAAAGAACAAGGATGAGAAAAAGAAAGTTGATGATAGTATACGAAAATAAAGACAAAAATGTAAATATGTTTGTATATGCATATATATATATATATATATATGTACACATACACACATGCATACATACACACGCACATATACATTATATATACATACATATACATATACACACACACAAAGATACATACAT
>NC_069001.1:39054125-39061741 GCF_001194135.2 Octopus bimaculoides
AAGTTAACAAGATTAATCGAATCTGTATTAACGCTCGGATGACTGTGAATATAGACACGTATATAGACGCGTTAATTTGTTTATACACCCTGCCTAGAGTGGCTACTTTGTTATCAACACATTTTTATCTTATATATATATATATATATATATATATATATATACCACATATATACCTTATCATATACATACACACACGTATTTATACGAAGTTATGTATATGTATATACGCATATTTTTATGTATGGTGCCTTTCTATCTATCTATCTATCTATCTATCTATCTATCTATCTATCTATCTATCTATCTATATATATATATATATATATATATATATATATATATATATATATATATATATATATATATACACATATATATACATACACAAGCACACACACACATACATACAAATACACATAAACACACAAACGCACCAACACACACACACAAACGCACCAACACACACACACACACAGTTATTTCTGTTCAATAATTTGATGCTATTATCAAGAATTTGGACGTAATGATCTTCAGTGTGTGTTTATGTGTATGTGTGTGTGTGTGAGTGTGTGAGTGTGTGAGCGTGTGTTTATGCGTGTGTGTGTGTGTGTGTGTGTGCATATAAGTGAAATGTGTATGCGTTAATACAGCTGTTTCGCTAAAGCTAGTTATGTCCTTGCATTTGTATATAAACAGCGCGTATGTTATGTACATACACATCCACACTCGTATATTTATCACTAAACACATACACTGACAAACACCCATATATACAGATATGTCCTGCGAACAATCCATGCCTCTATTCATGTCATGGCTGCTACAGAGTTAATGACAAACGTAAATTAAATGACGTAAAACTCCGAAAAGGCTGTCTCCACCGCTCCACCGAACTGCCATGCACTTAACGCTGCTATTGTCAACAATTACCTGTTATTTCATAAAGTCAATCAGAAGGTACAATAGAAAAGACGACATCTTAAATGTTGGCGAAGACAAGAAATCTTTACAGTAACAACCACTTATTGATCATTGATTGGTTCATATCCAATATCGAGATTTTCTGTTGGAAATTTGTCTTCGGTATTTATCAGGAATGAACTAGCTTATTGTTACCAATATTCTCATCAATCATATATTGGTTGTTCTATAGCTTATTATCAAATTTTCCTTTGCGAATACGCTGTAAGTTGTCATTATTGAGATGGAAGTTTCAAGATATGTTCCTAGCTTTCGGGAATCTCTTGGGGTTTAATTCGGAAAGGATCACGAGAATTGGCTATTTCAATTTTTAAGAAAATATATGTTATAAAACGTGGAATGTTTGTGAAAATATTCTACAATATGCGCCGCAAAGACATAAATGTCACAGCGCAACTATTACAGTATGTAGAAAAACAAGAAACAAAACAATTCTTTTCCAAAGAAATGCATCAAATGGGAAGAGATTCCTGTTTCCATAATGTTTAGAGAATAGAATTCTGATTGGTTAAGAATTTGTGAGAAGTGAGATCGATTGTAAATGATTGAGAAATTTACTGTTTTGAATTAATTAGCGGGACATCATTGATTGGTGAATATCGAAGATTCTGTCAAGGCACCCAGCTACCAGAAACAATAGCACAAGGGACGAAATGCTTAGCGGCATTTCGTACGTCTTTACGTTCCGTGTTCAAATTCCGCCGAGGTTGACTTTGCCTTTCATCCTCCTTCGGGGTCGGTAAAATAAGTACCAGTTGTGTACTGAGGTAGATGTTTCGAACTCGCTCCCTTCCCCGAAATAGTTGGTCTGGTGACAGAAACTTGAAACTAATATTAAAGAATCTGCCAAGGCAGCGAACTGGCAAACTTTGTTAATCCGTCGGATTAAATGCTTTGTGACATTTCTTCCGGCTCTTTACGTTCTGAGTTTAAATTCCGCCGAGGAAGACTGTGACTCTCATCCTTTCAGGCTCGATAAAATAAAGTACCAGTTGGGCACTGGGGTCGAAGGAACCAGCTTATCCAATCCCACTACAATTGTTAGCCTTATACCAAACTTTTAAGCAGTATGGAAGACTCTGTTGGACATAAGACTGAACCTGGTTTGTTGATGTCAAAGTTAGAAACTATCAATTCACAGAAATGATTGAAAATAGTTATTAATTGCTCCAATAATTTCAATTGATCGAAAGTTTTCAATTCACTGTATTATACACGGGATGAAATAAAACCAAAATGCAGAAAACACCTTGAAGTGCTAACACTCGATTCGAACTCGGAATCCAATTACTTTTAGCTCAGCACTGTATCGACTCGACTAACTTACGCTTAGGGATTTCATTGAAACTAAATACAAAGGATGATATTCCATAAATACTCTCTCATTAGAGAAATATTCACATTTATTCCATCCAACCCTGCCGGAATTCACATCACGCAGATACAACATCATAATGAATAAATAAAATAAAACTGTAATTCTGGGCTACTATTGTTAAATCAACAGGCAAAAATATACAATTATTATTATTATTGTTATTATTATTATTGTTATTATTATTATTATTGTTGTTGTTGTTGTTGTCATTGTCAAAATATTTCCAGTCCTGTTTCTGTCTCACCCCCCCCCCCATTTTTCGAATTATTAGCAGAGAAGTAGTCTCTGGTTGGTAGCTGGGAGCTGGAAGATCTTCGTTCCTATTTCAACCAGCATCTCGAGCGTTCGCAGGATTCCAACGTTTCTTTTTGCTTTGATAGGTCGAGGCTATTTAATTTTTCAAAAGACCAGAGATAGCATAATCATCAGAACGTCGTGATTATATCAGTGCTGTTTCTCTAATTCAATGGGGGGGGGGGACACATTAAATTCTGGAGTAAAAGCATTTCCTCTTCATTCTTTTCATTCCGTTCCAATAACAATATTCTCCACCCTCTTGTCAATCGTTTACGTCTCATACTTACACATTACATCTTTTCTACAATTCTTCCATCTCCAATTATTCCCCGGAAAATTGCACGAAATCTTCCCGCCTTTCCACATTCTCAGCTCCGCTCCACCTCCCCCCTCCCCATCCTGTCTTCACAAACAATAACAACAACAACAACATCACCGTCGTCACCACGTAATAAATACAATCGTTAGCACGCATCTTCTATTTCTTTCTTTCTTTCTTTCTTTCTTTGTAACTATAATAGTGGTAATGATGGCGGTGATGATATTGTTAATGAAAATAATGATGATGATGATGATGATGATGATAATAATAATAATGACGGTAAGAAATATATTAATGATAACAGCAACCACATCAATAGCAACAACAACAAAAACAACAACCATAATGGTAATAGTAATAATAATAATAATAACAATCACAGTTATAGGCGCATGCGTAGCTGTGTGGTATGAAGTTTATCTCCAAACGGCATGGTTCCGGGTTCAGTCCCACTACACGACACCTTCGGCAAATGTGTTTTACTATGGTCGCAGGCCGACCAAAGCCTTGCGAGTGGATTTGTTGGACGGAAGGTTTGTGTCTGTTCTTGCCCACCACCGCTTGACAACCGGTGTTGGTGTATTTACGTCCGCGTAACTTGGTGGTTCGGCTTAAGTGACCGGTAGAATATGTACCAGGCTTATAAAAAAAAACAAGTACTGGGGTCGATACATAAAAATTCTTCAAGATAACTGCCCCAGCATAGCCGCAGTCTAATGACTGAAGAAAGTAAAAGAAAAGAAAGACAAAAGATCATCATCATCATCATCATCACCAGTTTCAGCAGTGTCGTTATTCAAAATGCCACCACCATCTTTATAATCAGCGTCGTTGTCACCACAATCATCATTATCATCGTCGTCAACATCGTGTTCGTTGTTGTCATGACGATGATGCTGATTATGAGGACGACGACGACGACGACGACGATAGTGATCATTGTGCTGCTTCTGATGGCTGGCAGCCATTTTAACGGTATTTGTTTTCGTTTACTTCTGGCGGAGAAAGGAAAGTCAACATTCAGCGTTTATCGATTTTACAAGACTAATCGATTAAATACCGAAAAAAAAATTGATTTGTTACAATCCTGATTCAGTGTGTATGTCTCCAAAGAGAAATACCTTTGTGCGTGTGTGTGTGTGTGTGTGTGTGAGAGAGAGAGAGAAAGTAGGTGTGTATGTGTGTGCATATTTATACGTACGTGTGTATGTGTATGCATGTGTGTGTCTACGTGCGTGTATATATCTGTGTGTATTCCCTCTAATTCTAAATCCCTAAGCCCTATGTTTGTAAATATTCCTGGATTATTTTCCTGCGTCAAATAAAATAAAATAAATTGAATTCCTAAAAAAAAAAGAGAAATTATATTTATTTGAACAAACAAAGAAAGCAATATTTTGATTTATAAAATAACAAAAAATATCGTAAATTACGTTTCGCTTTTCAGTGGCAGCCATTTTTGAATATTGTTTCAACTTTACTGAATTAAAAAAAAAAATGTCACTTCGCTACTTGGAGGAATCAAAATAGACAAAACAACAATTTCGATGTTGTTGCTCGACTTTCTAGAACCAGCAGTAAGATTTGCTTTAAATGAATCTCCCCAGTCTCATAAATAAAGGACATATTGAATGATGCGTGTCCGAGAAATAGCTCTCCCCTGTCTCAAGCGGGAAGCTCTCATCTGGATTGCCTTTCATTGTAAGTCTGTACGATCAGAGCTGACTTGGAGATAAACCTTTTCCTCTAAATGGAACAAGGCTTTGAATTATGGTGGAGGGGCCTGGACGGTCACATGGACCCCGGTGTTTAAACTGGGTACTTTCTTTGTTTTGTCGATCCCGCAAAGATGAAAGGCAAAGTCGACTTCAGCGGAATTTGAACTCAGAACGTAAAGAGCCGGAAAAAATGCCACAAATTATTTTATCCGACGCGTTAACGATCCTGCCAGCGCGCCACCACTGGTTTCAAATGGTGGCACAAGGCCAGCAACTTTAGTAGAAAGTGATCAGTTGATTGCACCGACCCCAGTATTCGACTGGTATTTGTTTTATCGAGATCGAAAGGATGAAAGGTAAGGTCGTTCGGTACAACAACAACAACAACAACTTCTACTACTACTACTACTACTACTACTACTACAATACGATTTCACGTCATATTCGTGGACATGCCTCAAGAATCTCGAGTTTAGACTGTCTCTATCATTGGGATAGAAACAATAGTCATAGCTCCCTCACTCTCATGATGAGGAAGATAAGGGAAGAGTGGGGAGTGGAGGAGGATGAGTAACCAAGTTAGATTTCGTTAAACCTCTCATTTCAAACTCAAATTTAATACGGATTCAAAAAGCTAACGATAAGCATTTTAATGAAGATTTTAAAATAATCAAGATCTTCCTCATGGAAAAACTTAGAGAATGTGTATGTATCTGTATAAATGAATGTATGTTTGTACATATATATTTGTACATATGTATGTACGTGTGTATGTAGCATATATATGTGTGTGTGTTGTATGTGTGTATATGTATTTGTACATAGAAGAGAAAAGAGGAGAACACTGCTCATTGAAATTCTTAATAATGACTGGAATCTGGGATTATTTGATTGTAAAGACTAAAGACTGTCTAATATATTGTCTAATAATCCTGGAAGGATTACCTTAATTTAATTAACCGCCACTTTGGTCTCCCCCACTTATATGTGTGGCTTAATTTCTATCTATCTATCTATCTATCTATCTATCTATCTATCTATCTATCTATCTATCTATCTATCTATCTATCTGTCCATCCATCCATCCATCCATCTATCTGTCTGTCTGTCTGTCTGTCTGTCTGTCTAGGTATGTATACATGCTTGTGTACATATACTTATGTGTATATATATTGACGGAATTCCCAGCTTATAAGCAATAAATTTAATGGTCGATGTCGAAGACATCTAAAGAAATGTAAATAACAAGACTGATTTTATGGAAGTCATATGGAAAAAGTAGAGTTACATGGTTGCATGTTAGAGGCTCATTGCTTCAAGTGTGTGGCTTTTGATGTTATATACTCTGGTTTATACATCAAGAGCCGTCGCATATTTAATCCATACACACATATACACGTACATTGACTTATGTCAGACGAAGGGTATAGGAATGTTCAATATATGCTGAAAAAAGGATATGGTTTCTATTGAAACTGAAACTGAAAATTTGTCTTGCAAACCGAGTTTCATGTCATTGCAATCTTCAGGCGAGAACAGCTGGAATTGCATGTGCGTCAAGCCCTAATCGCAGAACAAATTTAGTTCCAATTTCAATATAAACTACACATACACACACGCATATATATATATATATATATACACACATATGTGTACACACACACACACACACACACACACACACACACACACACACACACACACACACACACACACACACACACACACACACACACACACACACACACACACATATATATATATACATATGTGTACATATAGTATATTATATTTTATATTATATTATAGTATGTTATAAAGCGGCGAGCTGGCAGAATCGTTAGCACGGTGGAGAAAATTCTTAGCGGCATTTCGTCCGTCTTCACAGTCTGAGTTCAAATTCCTCTGAGTCCTCTTCTATGCTTTTCATCTGTTCGGAGTTGATAAAAATAAATACCAGTTGAGCCCCAGGGTCAATGCAATAGACTAACCCCCATCCACTAAATTGTTGGCCCTGTGTCAAATTTGGAAATCAATATATCATGCGAAATATATGTAGTTATATAGTTTTTTTGAAACAGAAGTTGAAAGTTTGTCTCGTGACTCAAGATTCAATTAAAAAAAAAGAAAAACCATACCCTCTACGTGTATTGAGCACTTCTTTTTCATTCTTTCCTTTGTAGAACTATATAATTAATGTGGATGCTACAGATATAAGTGTTTCCATGCTTGACAACGTGGACGGGACGTAGATATAAGATTTCAATAATCATATTTCATTCAGTTTCTTTTTTTTTTGTGCCTGTCTTTAGATTGCATGTGATATCTCATTTCAGTTTATCACATGATATCATTTGTGATATTCCAGCAGTAATAGTTGTGATATCACTGATATTTTGAAGTCGTCAAGCAAGAACAGATGAAAGGACTCCTGCGTTTCGGAGAGTCTTTGGGGAATCAGTAAATCCAGAAGACTGGCACCGCAGTTGGATTGGGCATTTTGGTGAGGGCGATAGATAGAAAGATAGACAGATAGAGTGAGAGAGAGGGAGAGAGGGAGAGAGAGAGAGAGGGAGAGGGAGAGAGAGTTGGGGGAGAAGGGTAGCAATTAGCTCAGGTTTGCTAAAAGCTACAAATGCATGCACACACATATACATGTACATGTATATGGATATATATACTCACACACACACATGTATATACATACCTATGTGTGTATACACACACACACGCACACACACACACAGACACATACACACACACACACATATACATATCCTCAACCAATATTTTTCACTAACAGATACGGACGCACATTCGGGACATGTATATACCGATATGTACATAGGTACATGTAAACATACATACATACATACATACATGTATGTATATATATATACATTTATATATATATATA
>NC_069001.1:39062396-39064964 GCF_001194135.2 Octopus bimaculoides
TATATATATATATATATATATATATATGCATATACAAATATGTGTATACGCACAGACACACGCGAACGCGCGCGCATGCACACACAACCGTATAGCGGTTGTCGAAAGACTGGTTTGCTAGTATTGAATAAAAGATTCCAGATTTTAGAAGTAATTATTATTAACCGAGTAGTTTCCTGCTAATATATAGAAATGCTCAATATGTATGTATGTATGTATGTATGTATGTATGTATTTATGTATGTATGTATGTAATGTATTTATGTATATATTTATGTATGGATGTATGTATGTATGTTCTCTTTCGTTTCAACGTAGAGTAAAGTTTGACCGGCCATTTACTTGGTAACAAGGTTGTGAAGGAAAGCATCTTGTTTTGTTTATAATCCTTTAACTCTTAAGAGGGTTTTGCACATTTCTCTAGTCTCAGACTAGTCTCTAGTCTCAGGAAATATAAGAAGATAAAAAAAATATGGTCCTCAGAAGCATATATATATATATTGAGATTTGCTACAGAAGAAATCATAGAAATGCACCCCAAGTTTTCGGTAGCACTACTCGTGCATCGAACCTACGCATGTATAAGATTCATCAATTTTCATCAGGATTCCTGAACTTTCGATCGTTTTCCGAAAGTAGTTCAAAATTTAAGAGGAAAATGCATAATGGCTTTGTTTTTGTTTTTTTTGTTTTCCGTGTGTGTGATGTCGTTTAGAAATCGGTGTTATTTGAACAATTATTTAAGACTGCCAATACGCTCGCATAGCACGAAATCCGAAAGCAAAGTATTCAATGTCTTTTCAATATTGTGAACATTTTGGTTTTCATGCTGCGTTCCTCTATTGGTAAGTAAGCTTTCCAGAGTCAAACACCTGAAAGCAGAAAATGATTAAAATCCCCAAGGTTACAGAAGAACCTGACAAGAAAATTCCGTGATGTTTTCATGCTATCACGATTAATACTTCACTTTGAAAGCGATTTCTTCTCTTGTTTTTCATTTCCAACTTGTTGAAATCTCGACGCTGCTGTCAGTGATTATTTCAAATTTCTATAGTTTTTAATGAGCGCTCTGCTGAGGTGGACGTATCACAATGGCGCTCATATATCAATGCCATTTAAATGTTTATTTCTAATAACAACAGTCGACCATATTTGAATGTTGATAATGCAGTTGTTACTGCTGCTGTTGTTGTTGTTGTTTAACTCTCAGTGAGTTCTCATCAGACAAACGTATAAATCCCTACCTCTTCTTATTTTAGACATCCAGGAATATATCATAAATCTGCCCTATTTTTTTTATGAAGAGAAGAGTGATTCAAAATTAATATGGCTACTATTTCTAGCATATAGAATGAATCTGTAGAAATTCTCAAGTGTTGTTCTTTTTACTTCGCTACATATCAAATTTGAGAGGGCGGACAGATGTTCCAACCGTGACCATTCCATCTTTTATTCAGACAGTGTACGTTGGACTGCATTATCTAATGTGGTCTTCCTTTTTGTTGTTTAACCATAACTCAGATCTAATATCAAATGTGTTTCATCCGTGGCCATCCAGTTCATTCGGTCATAGTATACCTAAGACTACAACATGTTACATGACCTTCTACGTTAGTGTTGTTCCGTTCCAGTTCAGTCCGGATCTCGTAGAATTAGGATCAAACATGTTCAAGCTGTGACTATACTGTATTTTTATTCAGCCCTAGTACATCTTGGGCTACATTAGCTTATGTGTCATTCCTTACTGCAATAGGTTAGTCCCAGGCCAGCCTTTATTCAACAGACGTATATGCCAACCGTGATCATCCCATCTTATTTCCTACAATCTACCCACGACTACATTATTAAACCTTTTACTTTTCACAAAACTCAAAGGGTTGTTTTGAGGGCAAAATTGTTGTAGGATATTTTCTTGCAAGGGGATAAACTCGGATGGACATATTTTTTAAAGTTTGGTGCCATATTCAGTGATTGCTTCGTCTTTGATCACATCATCTTTGTATGGTATATTTTCACCAATACCTAGGTGTAGAGCAGAGAAGACGGAGGGAAGAGATTTGTAATAAAGGCTTCAGGTTTAGGAAATCGTCTTTTTTTCCGCGTCCAGCTCTCAGATATGAATATTTCTTCTGACCAAATATCATTCCATGATCAGATCAAGATGTTGTTTACTTAATTCAGTTGTTTCTTAGCATTAACAATTTTTTTCTGCAAGAGATCTTTTGATTGTTCTTAAAGAAATTATGGGTTACATTAATATCCATTACTGTTGCAGACTTTCACTCAAAACCAACTAATTTAATGCCAAACTAAAGAAAAGCACAATTACAGACCGTTTGTTTGGAACAGTCCATTGAAGTAATTATAACATCGAAGACAATTGTTCCGCTTTCAGTCGCAGATGTGAGGAATGTAGGTCAATTCTTTGAGGACCTTCCAAAGGCAGGGAATAAATTTATATCTGATACGACTTGAGTAGCCATGTGTGTCTCGGCAAGACAGTCTAACATCTAGCTAGAATCAAGCCAGACTCTCACACTCTCGTCTTATCACTCCTCCTCCTCCTCC
>NC_069001.1:39065083-39065628 GCF_001194135.2 Octopus bimaculoides
CTACTACTACTACTACTACTACGACGGCGGTGAGAAAACCTGCTAGAAATAACTACGTCCACCTCACATCACTGTTTGTTCCCCATCAAAGGAAGAAAATCACATGAAATCAGATCACGCAGTCCTTGATAGACCACGTTTGCAATGGAAGAGGAAATTGATTGTCGTAATTGAATGTCTCTGAACGTAGATCTGCTCAGTCAGTCTGACCTGGGGCTAAACCTCATCATCATCATCGTCATCGTCATTATTGTCATCAATAACAAAAACCTCCCCACCACCATCACCGCCGCCGCCGCCACCACCACCACCACCACCACTACTACTACTACTACTACTACTACTACTACTACTACTCAGTAATTGTCTGCTTTCCCTCACTTCCCTGTCTTTCTTTCCATCTCTCTCTCCTCTCACACCGTTCAATCACTCTCTCTCATTCACTCATTCACTCTTTCTCTCTCTCTGTCACTCTCTCTCTCTGTCACTCTCTGTCACTCTCCCTCTCTGTCACTCTCTGTCACTCTCTCTCTCTCTCACTCTCT
>NC_069001.1:39065698-39067843 GCF_001194135.2 Octopus bimaculoides
TCTCTCTCTCTCTCTCTCTCTCTCTCTCTCTCTCTCTCTCTCTCTCTCTCTCTCTCTCTCTCTCTCTTTCTCTCCATTATTTCCTGCAATTATCAATCCGACCATTTCAATTATGATTTCAATTTCGCAAGAATTTCATCAAATTCCAAAATAAATCGTTATTATTAGAAATTTACTGAATATTTCATTTTTCTTCAATTTATTGCAGAAAGAGCAACAATTCCTCAGTAAACAACAGCACTATTTCATAACTCAATACACAACCAACACATTGTGAACAGCATGGCAACAGATCTTCTGAATTGTTGTTGTCACACGTGGCTTGTTAGAAATAGCAGTCAAATAACTCTACTCTCAGACATATCAAACACTGATATTCAGCTCTGATAAAGCAGATCCATGATCAAGACCTTTCCATTCATGACCAACACATCGATGCTACAGCACGCCCTTGGATGAACTACGCCTGTTTTCAGCACAAGGGATACATTGTCTAATGGCTGCATCTTTACGTAAGTTAAGCACATCTTTTATAAAGTCCTTGTATAATTTCTAAGTCTCTGCCGCTTTAGTTCTATAAATAGTAGAATTAACATGTGGATTGAGTGAGTGAAAGAATCGCCGCATTTCATTGAAGAAAAGATGCACCACATGTTAGACGCACCCCAATATCAGCGGAAAACAAGCTGAGCATCAGGGACAAAGTGACTCCCCCTGGGGGGTCCCGACTTTGCATATAGGAGCCAAGATCCAGGATGCAGGACACTGGGTGATTTTCTTTGAGACATTCTTGAAAAAGTGCATCTTACATGCCGTGAAATATGACAAAAGTTTGGCAGATTTATTCTTGATATTGTTCATATCCAACATATTCGATCTCATATATATATATATATATATATATATATATATACATGGACCATGACTGGTTATGAAGTTCTAGAATAAATATATATTTGGCATTTGATATTTGGTAGTAAATTCAACCGACATCTTTGTCCAAGGTTTTTTCAACTAAGAATCAGTTTCTATAGTCTCCCCAAGATAAACTTGATGTAATTAGTGAGCCAACAAATTAATGAAACAAAGATATTTAATCACTAACAACCATTTAAAATACGTTATTAAGTGTTATTTCGGGATTAATTCTCCCGTAACCTAGGAGACTTACCACAGTGAATAAGGGAGTGGGGATGGGGCCACTGTCGAGGTTGATCCCGTTAAAGTTGGTCAACAACCCTTTTGTGGTTCAACTGGTGACCGAAGGGAGAAGCAGAGGAGGTCTTCATTCTCATCCGTCGGTTACGATCAACAGAGCAGCCAGCTCGTGAAATTAACATGCATATGGCTGAGCACTCCACAGATACACGTACCTTTAACGTAGTTCTCAGAGAAATTCAGTGTGACACAGAATGCAACAAGGCTGGCCCTTTTGAATTACAGGTACTACTTATTTTTACCAGCTGAGTGGACTGGGACAGCTTGAAATAAAGTATCTTGCTCAAGGACACAACGCGTCGCCGGGAATTGAACTCACGCTCTTACGATCGTGAACCGAATGCCACGCGCTTTCACTAATTTTAATTAAGAAACATAATAATTGTCTCGATGGACGGAATGGCCGGGAATATCAGAGCGTCTTGATAAGAGAAATGAGAAGTAGGAGGACCGAGGGGAGAAGATGAAGAAGAAAGAAAATGGAGGCAGAAAAGATGAAGAAGAAGAAGAACAACAACAAGAACAGCATCAATAAATGTAAAACAAAAATAGAAAAAAGCTTCGGTGATCGCCATTTTTCTAATTAGCCTCAATTGTAAATTGAAACCGTAACATTGTCTCGATTACCAGGAATTTTCAATACTACCACCACCAACAACAGCAGCAGCAACGCGTATGACAGAAACAGAGGCAACACTGAGTGACAACGGTAGCAGCAGCAGCAGCAACGGTTGGAAGCTGTTGTTTCTGTAACTATAGCAACAATAACATCCACTGTTGCAAAACCTACAACAAATATAAACAGAAACTTATAAACGTCAACCGCTACCACCACCACCACCACCAGCAACACCACCACAACCACCACCACAACACCACCACCACCAGCACCACCAGCACCACCACCACCATCACCACCACCACCAC
>NC_069001.1:39069365-39070397 GCF_001194135.2 Octopus bimaculoides
ATATATATGTATAGACACAAACATGTATATGTCAGATGCTGTTTCGAATTCAAGTCAGACATCTGTACGCCATCGAGTTTGTGTCAACGCTTCTGCCACTCTCTCGGTCGCCATATTAGGTTGCAGTGACATGCATTGCATGATAACTGGTACTATTCTGACTGCAAATTTTATGTCCACGAAGAGTTCTGCTTCGCCATAGTATTAGTGAAGATAACAGGAGCCAAGTACAAGAACGAATTGAGTTCTCTTTACTGGATGTGAAATAAGGATGTGTTTTGGTGTGAACGGGAAGAATTATATTATTATTATTGTCGTTGTTCCCGTTCTGGAAAACAGTATAAATACTTCGAAATCTCGATCGATGAAGGTCACGCTGTCTTCGGCCATGTCGCTCTTTCGATACGACAGTGTCGCAAAATAGATTTATCACTTTTCCGTAGGCATTTTTTGGGATGTTCTAAACACGAAGAAAATACATGACCAAGTCCCAAAGACTTAGAAATAGGTATAGCATTGAAGAACATAGCATCACTTGGTGTTGTACACATATATATATATATATATTGATAAGGTGCGTTGAACAACATTGCAAGCACATAATGACAAAGCAATCGACTGCACACAAAGCAGCAATCGGTCTTGCAAGCAACGAGGCCAACACTAAAAGTGTGCTCTTGATGCGCGGCCTGATAAACCAGGGTTTATAAACTGGGATTATAAAAACAAAAGCATCGAAATAAGATATGGTTTTGAAATATCAGTTTCATGTACTTTTGTAACAAGAAATTTTCATTTATTGTTTAAATTCCTGTCCATTTGTTCATTGAAAATTCAGATCTATCAAATATTCAATATATTCAAATACACGAATGACACATATTTTCCCCTCACTACACTCATTCTCTCATTTTCTCCCCTTCTCGCTCTTTCTCAAACACACACACACACACACACGTACACACAGTCACACACTTCTCTCTGCCTCTAGCTTCGTCCATCCAGCTTACTCACTTTCTCTCTCTCTCCCAC
>NC_069001.1:39070817-39072185 GCF_001194135.2 Octopus bimaculoides
GATATATACACACATGTATGGATATATATATATATATATATATATATATATATATATATATATAATATATATATAATATCCCAATGTCTACTTTTCCCTCCTCTCTTCTCGTTTGCATGTTCTTACAGACTTTCTACTTCACACTTTAATGTTTCTATAATTCCAACATAAACTTCATAAAATACTAATGAAATTGTTTCAATTTAATTATTTCTCAACTCTTCTGTCTCTCACTGTCTCTCTCTGTCTATCTCTGTCTCTCTCTCACTCTCTCTCTCTCTCTCATACAATATGTCCACTTCTACGTCACAAACTCTTCTTTCGACATCATGAAGCTTGTCGTTTTCGCAAAACTAACAAAGCCATTATTAAAATGTTTCCTAACATATGTCTATCAATTTATTTAATTAACCGAGCTCTGTAACATCTCTTGAACCTTCCGTTGCCTCAGTTTCTTCAAAAGACTTGTTTGTTCTTTAATCTCTACGGAACATTCCCGTAATACTTATTCATGTTCGCCATTTTCTGTCAACGCAAATAAACGTAACCTAGCATGAAACACAAAACTAGTGAACTACGATTTGTATTGATGTGTACCTCATTCAATAATTGGCGGCTGCTGCTGTTTCTAAGACAATGAAATATTATGAAGTACGGTGTATTTGTGTATCGTTGAAATAATGAAAAATGTATGATGGGATGTAAGGCGCTGTGTGATCATCACAATTATTTGATTAGGAGCCAGAGTTTCGAACTAGAAAGCATTTTCTACAATTAACTACAGGCTTTATAATTGGAAGAGAGACTTTGGTTGTTCTGCATTATTGCAAACTTAATGCAACATTGTATATGTGCAGCAGCTGCAGTCCAGTTGCTAATTTGTAAAAGAAAAATAGTTATTTTTTTTCCTTTTACAAATAAATAATTCTGTTTGCTTCGTTGCAGGATATATTCTTAATGGTTGCTTGTAAATTATTTAAAAAGTAAAAAAATGAATTGTGTTGAGAGGAATTTTCGATATTTTTGTAATATATATATATATACTCATCAATTAGATCACTTACTCCAATTAAACCATTTCTTGTTCCTTTTTTTCTTCTTCTACTTTGAACTCAAACTTGGTTTGTTTGATAGAAAAAGTACGATATTTGATGAAAAGCAAAAGTATATTTTACAAATCCAGTTTTCTTTGAACCAATTCCGTTCTCTCTTAATGTCCTGCCATTTTTCACCAGAAAACCTGTTTTACAAAATACTAAAAAAAAAAACAAAAAAAAAACGCACTCAGATAAATTTTTTTCTTTCAAGCAACAATTTACCTCATAAAATATTCACATTAATTACCATCGATTTTTTTCCTTCTGCTCA
>NC_069001.1:39072565-39073170 GCF_001194135.2 Octopus bimaculoides
GCATCTCCAGACCTCTTTCTTTGTAGCGGCATCGTGCTTTCATGTCAATGAATTTACAATAAGTATATGATGTTTAATATATCAAAAGACATTACCACCGACCACCACCACCGTCCACCACCACCGTCCATCACCAGTACCACCACCAGCACCACCAGCACCAGCACCACCACCACCACCAAGAACAACAACAACAACAACATCTTCCCCACCAATGCCACCTTCCCTACCATCTACTTCTGGACAAAACAGCGGGAAAAAAAGCTATTAACATTATCTTCGCATTATGAAACAATGAAGGTAAAAAGAAAAAAAAAAAAGAAAAATCATTAGTATGCATGAATTCATTGATAGCCATAAGATGTACAAGTGTGCGTATGAATGTGTGTGTGTGGATGTATGTATGTATATATAGATAGATAGATAAATAGATATAGTTGGATAGATAGAGATTCATATATATGTACGTGCGCAGGTATATATATATCGCGAGCGAGAGAAGATAGCAGAGGAAGACGTATGTAATTTATTTATAAATCCCTTCCCTACCTCCAGTGACGAGCTACACACACACACACACACACACACACACACACACACACACA
>NC_069001.1:39073715-39081357 GCF_001194135.2 Octopus bimaculoides
TATATATATATATATATATATATATATATATATATATATATATATGCACATATATAAAAATGTGTGTGTGTGTGTGTGTGTGCTCGTTTGAATCCACGTGTTTTATAAAGTTCACAAATATGACGAAAATCTTCGCTATTTGATATAGACTGTAACTCTATTTGTGTAGTTGTTATTCATGTACCGGGCAAACATGCAAAGAGCTCAGTAAAGGCCTTCGATACAGGTATGTTACATCTGTCATAATTGTGTGTTGGTTAACTGGATTCTTCTTAATGCCCAAAGGTTACATACTGCTGGCTGTCGTTAACCACACATACAAAAATACACGCATGCGTGCACGCATGCATGCATGAATGCATACGTTCATTCAAAACAATACATGTACATCACTGTAAGAGTGAACAAAATCGAAGCAATTAAACAAAAGCCATGATGGATTTTGAAGACAAAGAAAAATGTGGTTGATAGTGGGGCGATTAGTTATGGGAGGCTGCTTGCAGACAAGCAAATCACTGACAAAAGTGAAGAAGGAGACAGAAGTGATGGTTGGACATAGAAGAAAGAGGATATTCAATTGCAAACTGGTCACCGTCGAGCAGGAGTTGAAAGCTGTGAGTGAGAAACTGCGACATCAGAGGAGAACAATCGAGAGAAAAATAATTAACAGGAAATTTAATCGGAACCAACAGCGGTGTACAGAGACATGAGAGGAGAAGCAATATATACAATGGATGTTCCTTCTGGTGAAGACAGACTCCTTCTAGAGGAAAATCTGGAGCTCTGTGGCTGGAAGAAATTCGATGTAATTATTGTCCCTGCATTACACCGAACACACACCATCCATGGTGATACCCTTGTGATTGTAATTCTAAAACTTCAGGGTGGAAAAGCACATGGAGGAGACTTGGTTGTTGGGTGCTGGTACAAGAAGTTAACCTTCTACCGACCATATCTAAATCAAACCATATCTTATCAACCTATAGCAGCAAGCTCTCAACGGAAATAGCAGCATACCACTCTGATTAGCTCTGGCAGAGACAAAACTGATTCCCAAAACCAGAATCACCCATATGGTAAAAAAAACTACTCTCCAATTGCATGCCAGAACTTTTTTTATAAAATATATACAGCGTGTTTAAATCTCTTGCACAAAAGCCATTGTGAAAGTAGTTACATCATCACAGCAGAGGGAGCGGCTGGGAAGAAGGGAGTCTGTGGATGTGCCCTAGCAATTGTTGATGAACAAAGCTGTAGTGTCAGAGGCGCTGGAGTATAGAAGCGACCCAGTTTCAATGTGGCTGGACTACAAGAAAGCCTCTAGCTCTGTCCTCCACTCATGGATGCCAGAAGCCTTTCGACTTGCTATAGTTCCAGTGAGAATAGTCAATGCCAATAGTTGACCTGACTTCATCGTGGGCCACCAAATTGAAATTAAATATAAGGAGTGATTGTATTATTACAGATAAAATACATCATGATCATCATCATCGTCATCATCATCATCATCATCATCATCATCATCATCATCATCATCGTCATCATCATCATCATTATTATTATTTGACTGCTTATATTTTCTCCTTGTTCAAATTCATGAACTTGAGAGAATCAACCCTAATATCATTTTGTATAAAATAAAAAAAAAACTTCAGCCTCTTATTCATTAAGTTTAAATTAATTAGAGTCGTTCCTTGTCAAGTGGTCCAATAATTAATGATTGGAGGATGACGACGATAATGATGATGATGATGATGATGATGATGATAATAATATTTGTAGTTAAATATATTTGATAAGTATTATCAATTCTTTAACCTATGCTTCGTTTAATTTAAATCCTCCACTTGTAATTTTCTGTAGATTAGGATGAGAGAGAGGAAAGAATAATGATAATAATAATAATAATAATAATAATAATAATAATAATAATAATAATAATAACAATCATGACAACAACAACGCACACTACAAAAATAAAAGTAATATTTGGTAATAATAACAATACAATGATAATAAGGAATATAATTATTATAATACAATTAGTAATATATTGAAAATAATAATAATAATAATAATAATAATAATAATAATAATAATAATAGATGTAATAGAATTTGCAACTGTTCCATTATTAATATATTCACTTGCTCCGCATCTCCATCCCCTGGCTTGAGTGTTTCATGTCTACTTTGTACATTAGCCCTTCACACTCCTTCAACCGTTCTTCATTAAATGAAAATTAAACAATTATTCCCCATCTGATATATAAATCTCTGTCTGTCTGTCTCTCTCTCTCTGTCTGTCTCTCTCTCTCTCTCTCTCTTGAGAATCATGGGGATGATGATAAATATACCGAGCTGCAGTGATGATAACAAAAATTGTAATGATAACAACAACAACAAGAACAATAATAATAATAATTGTGCGACCATGAGATAGAGAATAGGAAGCCAGACGTAGTCTTAATTGAGAAAGAAAGCAAACTATGCTGGATCATAGATATAGCATGCCCAGCTGACAACAAGGTATGCAACAAGGAAGAAAGAAAAGTCGATAGATATGATGGGTTAGCTTAGGATGTTAAGCAGTTGTGGTCGATGAAAAGGGTGGTAGTAATACCCATAATTGTCGGAGCCCTGGGAACAGAGTAAAAATCTTGAGAAGTACATGGAGCAAATAGGGGCTGCAATAATGGTGGAGCATTTGCAGAAAACAGCACTGCTTGGAACCGCTCGAATACTCGAAAAATAAAATGTGTTACCTTATATATATATATATATATATATATATATATATATATATATATATATATATATATATATATATATATATATACACTAGTGAGTGTGTGCGTGTGTGTATGTTTACATATTTCTATATGCGTTTGTCATCGCATGTGTGTGTATTCGTGTGTATTTCTTCATGTATATGAAACAATAAAGAAATAAAGAAAGAAAGAAAGAAAGAGAGAATTCGTTATACAAAATCTTTGGTCTACAATTCGGAATGAATTACTAAGATTCATTTCAAAATAATATGAATTAGATTCTATCTCAGTGATAAAAGGATTTTCTTTGAGTGATTCATTTGCGATTGCACTACACACACACACGCACACACGCACATTCATGTGTGCATAATTATATACACACACAAATGTTCTGCCGTGAGTTGGCATACATGTTAATTTACAAAGAAACACGTTCATTTGTTTAGAAAATATAGGTGAAAAGTTGAAGAAGTCTAAAAGTACAATGCAATATATATATATATATATATATATATATATATATATATATATATACATGCACGCACGCATATATATTATACGCCTGTATATGCATACATACATACGTACATACATATATACATATATATATATATTTTGAAGTGACGAGCCATTGAACATGTATCGTTATGGCTAATTCTGAAACAACATGTTTTCTAACAATTTAGTCTTGATTTAATACCTGCTCGTTTCTTTTGCCTTGTTGTTGTTGTTGTTGTTGTTGCTGTTTTTGTAATTTGTCTTGTTGCCGTTTTTTATTCTTATTGTTGTTGTTGTTGCGCAGAATAATTTCTTATTTCGACACAACATGTGATACAACAAAAGAAATTTGCTGTTCGTTTCTTAAATATTCAGCCATCTTAATCTAAAACTGCCGATAATTTCGTCAATATTCAACGACTGTCGTAGTTAGTAGTGTCCTTTTGTATGATCTTGAATTTAAGAACAAAGTCGACAAACGCGTATTTTAATACCTTTTCTCTTAGCCAGAATTCCATTACTTACTGCCCAAAATCGAGTGTACTAATCCGCTCGATTTATGCAACTGCACGTTCAACGTTTCCGCTACCTGCCTCTTCACTTTCTCCTTGTATATACAGGTTTGCACTCTCTCCATCTTTGCCTTTAATATCGTCTGCTTTTCTCCATTTGCACATTGATTAAGTAACGATCTGCACATCACGATTTACATATATATATGTTCATATTTCCAACCATTTCAGGATTACACAAACTTTCTTCCCGCTTCTTCCCAACCATATTTCGCCAATTAAGATCGTGGTGAGGCATCTATTGAAAATGGTAAATAGCGATGCATGAACTTGCAGAAACAAATGTCTGGGCGGAAATTACTCGTGAATATACGGAGATATGGGAGTGAACGTAGCATTGCAAAACAGAGGACACCTCAGTGGATATTTGTTTTATATTCATTGTTGTCAATATTTATGTATATATTTAATCACTGAATCTAATCCACGATAGATTCACTCTGGTATTTCCAGATGAAATATTTTCAGATCAGACAACGTTACAGAGAAATGTGTTTTTCTAATCAGTTGAAACACCCTGCTATCAATGCTTAGATCGATATCGATTAAGCACAGAAGAAATCAGCCTTGTAACAGAAAGGACTGTAATCGATATAATCAACCCCATTATATAACTGGTATTTCACTTTATCAACCCTCATTATAAAAACAAGGTACAATTATCATGTAAACCATCTTCGATAACTTTTTTATGCCCAAGACTACTTGATAAACTTAGACTTATATCTCCAAAGAAGCCGTTCAATAAATACCAGCTATGTACAAGGGCCAAATATTTGACTATAAAAGGTCACCAAAGCTGAGGACTGAGCGTCAGCATTTTACTTTCTGTGTTCAGATCCAGCTTGCATTTAATCCTTCTGGAACCAATAGAATAAAGAAACAATCAAGTACTGTGATCGATATAATCGATAACTCCCTACCCCAAATGTACGGTCTTGCGTCAATACGAATTTCATACGAGTCTCTACTGCACCACAATTTTCCCCTCTGTCTCTCTGTGATTTCTGTACTACAACTTTCAACTCTAGCTTGGGGACGTGTATACCACAAGGTACATCTTTTTATTCTAAAGTTATACAAAAGAAGAATTGTAAATCATAACATTTTCTGACAGAATATGAATTATTGATGTCATTGGCTGTGGATACGTGTTACGTAGGAGGAACTGCTACATTGCTAAGTGGTTCTAGTATATTCTATGTTACTGGTTGCTTATTGTATGTTCTATGGACAGAGGTTATATTGTTTCATGTATGCTATTTAATTGCCTATCCATCACAGCTTCTATATTTTCTCTCTTCCCAGATTCCTTATCCTAACACCGGTTTTTATTTTTACTTGTCCTGTTTTTACTTTCATACTCTAAACACTTTGTATTTTCAAGAACCTTATATTCTGACAGTCTTTTTTCACTTTCTTTCGGGCCAAAGATCACAAGAGATCACAATGTCGATGAAAAATCCTGCATTTTCTTTCCACTTGTTGATTATTCTACCTGGTTTTTGTTGTTGTCTTAGATATCAGCTTAGACAAACGTTTTCCCTGATAATTGTCGTAAGGTTGTTATATACCGTGTTTGGTAGAATTTTTTCTTCTTATTTCTTGTTCGGTTTTTACATTAAAATGTTGGCATATTGCGCAGTGGCCATAGATACCAACTTGTTCGTGTCTCCTATAATTACTCGGGGTTGACATGGAATTATTAAATCTAGCGGGTATGTTTATACCCAGCTCTGCCCCCCGCCATTTCTGTCAACAGTCAGCAATTATCCAGTTCTTACAGGCCATAGGGGAGCCATCTACATCCTGGTCACTGACAACATAACCATCCCAGTATCGATTACAGATGTTGCGAACGAGAAATGCTTTCTTTCGTTATTTTCTTACAATTTTTAAAAAAACATTTACTTTTTCATTTTCAAGAAAATTTCTTTTTTGTCAATTTCTTCGTTTCTTTTCTTTTTACTTATCATAGAACCTAATGAGTTTTCCATGTCAATTCGATGTCGGTGCCTGTCCGCTGAGTATATACATTACATTGTTACCACAAGCACGCTGCTGCTACTGCTGCTGCTGCTGCTGCTGCTGCTGGCTGCCAGGCAAGGTTGTTGATATTCAACGCTTGCCATGGATTCTTTCTTCAACCCTTTTCTGTCTGTGTGTAATACGTGTATTGTGCAATCTGTGTAATACGAGTCTGACTGTGCTGTGTGTGTAATTTTTGTAAATATTTGTGCATATTTCTGTTCATATATATATATATATATATATATACACGCAAAGACACATTCACACATACATATATACACGTATCCGTATGTGAATGTATTTGTGTATGTATGTATAAATGTATGTGTATGTATGTGTGAATAAGTGTGTGTGTGTGTGTGTCTATACATGAATAGTTTTCTGAATTTTTCAGTTGTGTTGTTCACTGGTTTCAGATTTAATTCCTTCCAAACTTCTGCTTAATTCTCTTCTGTCTGGTTTCTTATAACTGACGTCGTGTGTTTACGGTTCGCCACGAGAAGCAGCGACCATTCCAGAAGTGGTAGAGGAGGGACAAGCAAAAAAGGACAACAGTTGGTTCGTCGGTGAGTCTCGCTGAGTCCATTGCTTAAAAGTCAGACAACTCTCTTCAGTTTTGGTTACATTTTTTGTGTTTCTTCAGAGTCATTTTAAAAGGTGTTGAGGTGGGGGGCAATATTGCAATTTGTGACCTCATTTGAGATTTTCATATCATCAACTCCTGTTGGTAGGGGTAAGATCTGAATTTATTTCTGGCTCGAGAAGAGGGAGATATTCTTAGACACGTATTTTGTTTGTTGTGTTTTATATTTTGAAAATGACTGGAAAGATAATCCTTGATTGTGAAGTCTGGCGCTTCAGGGTTTTAAATGCATGTTTTCCACGTTTAGGGCGGTGGGGGTGGGGTGTTCCTTAATATGTTTTTATTGACATGGCTACATTGGGGGGGGGGGATGTTTTTCATGCCACTCTTCATGGAAGCAGAACAGAGCTGATGTGCTTAAATGGAAAGTGTGTGAATCCTGTGTGGGAGGGGAAGTTGGAATACAGAACGGAATCACCTGTGTTAAGAAATGATAAAAACGTTTTATCGTCGTATGATGTTAACAGATAAACAGGTAAACAGACAGTCTTGCATGCTGCACTGTAAAATCAGGATGAAGTCCATTGTGAAAATGGGGGAAGCCAGGTGTTAATGGCCAAATTGTGAAACTCTCACAAATTGGCTAGACCGTAGCAAACTTTTGTAAGCAGAGATAATTGTACGACCAGTTTTTGCTGACAAGGTCGTTCAATTGGATTCTGTAAGCTATGATTGCCTGTTTAGTTTATGCACTTTGTGTTTTTCGTGTTAGGCATTTATGGAATTATTTTATGTTCCAGGAATTCGCCAGAACTTTTTGCTCCTCAGTTTTGAAATAATTTCTGTGTCACCTCTGGGTGAGTACAAACATTTCTTAAGTTATTTTTATAATATTTATGTGAATTTTGAACCCTGCATTTATGGCAGGTTGTGTAGTAATTTTGCTAGCTATTTTCTGTTAAGATAAATGTTAAAAAAATTGTATAAATAGCTAGAGGGTGTATGAATTAATTTTTCAGGTAGGCAATTTTTTGTATTTTTTGTATTGTAAATTTTCTCTAATGGTTTCTCAGCATTCTTTGTATGAAGCAGTTTTGTGTGAATTTAAAGCAAACTAGATCTTTTTTGTTTGAATATTTAATTTTTTAAACTATAATTGTTGATGTAACCTGGCAACCGTTTTGT
>NC_069001.1:39082850-39084967 GCF_001194135.2 Octopus bimaculoides
TATGTATATATGTGCACATTCAAAGTTGATTCGGCAGTTGGTCTTGGCCGGTTGCCCAACCCCGCGTGAATACAACCTTATCGGCTGTTTTCAATGAATCGCTCGTTGAGTACTGGAACACTGTGTTATATATATCTGGTCCGTATTTCTGTGGATGATGCAGGGTTTATTAGCGTTTGATAGGTAATGACAGCAATGATCAGGTTTATTTAATAACGGTATATATATATATATATATATATACAGGTGAGTGTCTATATACGTCAAGTAAGAGTCATTAATTAACAGGTGCGGTACAACGAACTGATGTTCAAACAATAATATTGATCAGTAGAGCAGAACAAATTTGCAAGATCATACGCACCCAAACCCAAAAGAGAGACACACACACACATGCGTGTGCACAAATATGTGTACACACATATAACTATATATATAACTATACATGTATGTATTATATTACTATTTTCTGCATGCCTGAGTAAAGCCAATGTAAATGACTGTCTCTTTCACTTTCTCTCTCTCTTTCACATTCTCTCTCTCTTTCACATTCTCTCTCTCTTTCACATTTTCTCTCTCTTTCACTTTCTCTCTCTCTTTCACTTTCTCTCTCTCTTTCACATTCTCTCTCTCTTTCACTTTCTCTCTCTCTTTCACTTTCTCTCTCTCTTTCACATTCTCTCTCTCTTTCACATTCTCTCTCTCTTTCACTTTCTCTCTTTCACATTCTCTCTCTCGTTCACATTCTCTCTCTCTTTCACTTTATCTCTCTCTTTCACTTTCTCTCTCTCTTTCACTTTCTCTCTCTCCTTCACTTTCTCTCTCTCTTTCACTTTCTCTCTCTTTTTCTCTCCCTATCAATCAATGTTTATATATGCGTTTATTTATTTGTGTCCCTCAATCTACAAGAAGACACAGACACACACGCGCACACGCACACTCCAACTCCCACGCACATACACGCCCAGCTCCCTCATACACGCACACACACGCAATTACTTCCTTTAATGTAATTATGGTTCCATTCGCTCGCAGAAACTTCGTTATCAGATGTTAAAGGAATTTTTATGCAGGAAAATTCCTTTAATTACTAATACACACACACACACACACACACACACACACACAAACACACACACAGACACACACACACACACACACGTAATGATTTAAACATATATAGGGCGATACATATTTCTATATACACTTCTATAAAAACATACACTTATTGAACATACCGCAGCCCTAGAATGACCCTAGTTATTGAAAGAGGAAACTCCTTTGAACAGAATTTTATGGAAATCAATAGAAAGTATGAAATTCCTGAAATAAATACAAAAAAATATGAAAGAACAAAATCAAAAATGGTTTTGTTTGACTTATTTTTATGAAGAACACATCAAAGGTTGACTGCATTATCTTCTGACAAACCCCCAATTTTGTCTGTATAGCACTAAAGTGATAGAGTTACAAATGTTTTTTAATAAATAACTTTAAAGACCAAATCTACTCTAATTTGTTGGCAGAATGGTTCATAAAAGCATTCAGTAAACAAATCTGGTGTAATCGAAGATTTTCTGTTACATTTCCATACAACAGGCAGATTAGGTTTGCCATCCATGGCTCTTGGAGTATGAGACTAATAAACAAACAGCAACTCAAGTTTCATGTCTCGAGATTCGTCTGCTCTCAGCAACAGTGTAAAACGATCTTGTGCTTCTTTTTAACCTGGGGCTTTTCGTTTCTTACCTCCCTTTGCGGATAAGCCCTTTTAAAGGGTAAACGTCTCCAAAATATCCCGTGTTTGTCTAACTTAAAACCAAGATTTAATCAATATTTGATCAATATATACAGATTTCTCCAATACCCATCAGTTGCACCGGAAATACCGATATTAGTACTTCCTGACTTCTCTGTAATCCAGTTAGAGATGAAGGAGTTCCTTGAACTGTTCAAACTCTACACAAAGCATCAAACGCTCGAATGACATCTCCAGCTTCTTCATTCCAGTGATTAAAATAATTTAACGCCTTTTACTGTAGAATATATTAGGAAAGAAACGTGATGCACGGCTATAAATCCTGTGGATTTACAGGTGGGGTTGGTGTGCTGGGGGG
>NC_069001.1:39086729-39089685 GCF_001194135.2 Octopus bimaculoides
TCTGTGTGTCGTATACCAGTGATGGTCCAGTGAGGTAAGTAGCGGACAACTGGCCTTGCAATGTGCAGAGATCGAAGGTGAACAGGAATCGGTGGAATTTAAATGATCAACTTCTCTTATTTACATCGTGGATCATGGGAAGGAAACAAATGTAGAGGAAGAGGACAGGTACATGCCTCGGGCTAAATACCTGCAATATTTCATATAAATTTGCGATTATCTCCTAATTACAATAAATTACAATTTCCTAATTAGTCGTGACCTTTTTGGTTTTGCCAAGCCCAGCTTTCTCTCATTAATACTGAGGCAGTTATGGGTCTAGATGTCCTGATAACCACAAATATGTATGTGTGTAGGTATGATTACGTACATATATATATATATATGTATGTATGGATTTATGTATTTATATATGTATGCATATATGTATGCGAGCATGCTAGCATATACGCAAAATGTATGCATGTGTATATGTAAGCATTTATGTACGTATGCACACATGTGTGCATGCGTGCAGGTATAGTTTGGGTTATGGTGTTATGTCTTTGCATATTTGCATGTTTAGACACGTGTAAATATATGTACACACACACACACACACACACACACACACACACACACACACACACATATATATATATATATATATATATATATATATATATATACAGGGAAGAGTCAAAAAGTAATACCATTTTGTTTAGGACAGGTATAATTACCAACATATACACACATATATATGTGTGCAATTGTGTAAATTTCGCTAATACAGTTCGCTAGAGTAAAATACGACCGACCAAGGTGCTCCGCTTTTGGATCGAACCTATGAGTGGTGAATGCGATCCACACACCTTAACCACGTGACCATATTCTCATTCCTTCACGTTCTCAATTAGGCAGGATTTTTCCTTCTACAACAAGTCCTTGTAGTAATTCTAATGAAGTGGCCCAATTGTCTGTTAGTGTTTGCAATTTACCTGAGAACTACATCGAAATTGTTTCTCTCCATTTCTCTCAAATTATCTTCTTCTTCTTCTTCTTCTTCTTCCACTCATCACCAAACTCCTTCTCTTGTTTTTATGTTTTGCATACTTCTTAACTATCTCATCATGTTTCTGTTGTTGTTATTGTCGTTTTTGTTGTTGCTGTTGTTGTTGTTCATAGTAGTGGTATTTAGCCTCACGTCGATCCTGTATCAACACACCTATCATCAAAGGGATTCCAGCCGCGACGCTGCCGCCTTACACACACACACACACACACGCACACACAGAGGCACATACACACATATAAATATACGTGTTCGTTCATGTATATATATCAATATGCATGCCTACAAATATATATATACATATGTATGCAAATAGATGTATATATGTATGTATGTGTATGTATATATATATATATATATATATATATATATATATATATATCTTATCGTATATTTTGCTTACATTCTCGAAGAAAACTAAATATATATACAACATAAAAGACTGATGGTAAACAGTACATAAGATACAAACACACACACACACACACACATATATCCTTTCACTCACTCCTTCACTCCTCTTTTATACGTTGAAAGCAGATCAGGCTATCAACTGGTAAAAAATTTCATTACGCGTTCGGAAAATCATAGAAAATATATATTTTAGATAGAGAATTATGTTTATCACCTTAAACGCTATTAGATCCTGCGACTACTACTATACAATGTACTATTAGCTCACCACAAGTAGTGTCTCTAAATTAAAATGCATCAAGTCATGTGCCAGGACTTCATATCTTGATTATTTCACGTCTATGCTGAAAATACGATTATTAAAGCGGCAAAGCTCTGAAAATTAGTTGGTAATTATGGAGAACAAAATGGCCACCAGTTTGCTTTCACAGCGATGATTGCTTCAAAGAGAAGGAAATATAAAAATACTGTTTACTGGCCATCGTAATTTCGCACTAATTATTCTCCAGTGATTTTCGTTTCCTTTTCATATCTATAGCTATTATTAATACACTTCATAAAGATGGTAGTCGTATTGAAAGATTCGTGGTATTTGATATGGTTGTCTCCTTTCTGAGTTTGAATTTCACTGAGGCAAACTTTGCCGTTCCTCATTTCGTTTTCTATAGAATATAATACCAGTTATGTACTGAGGTTAGTGGTGTCGACTACTACTACCTCCTACACTAAATTCCAAGTCTTACATGTTACTAGGATAAAAATCATCGTCATCATCATCATCGTTCTGTTTTTAACTTTCTGGCGGTGGTTGTAAATGACGATAACAACGAAGACGATGTTAGTGAAGATGATGATAACAATGATGCTGCTGCTGCTGATGATGATGGAGACGAAAACGACGATGACGAGGACGATGACGACAATGACGATGACGATGGCGATGATGATGATGATGATGATGATGGTAATGATGCTGAAGATGACAATGGCGGTGATGGTGATGACGATGATGAGAATTACAAGAAGGATGATGACAATAATGATGCTGAGGCGGTAATTATGATGACAATGACGACGACGACGACGACGACGATGACTATGGCAACGACAACGACGCAATGATGACAATACAGACACAAGACCCTGTCATCGGCATCAACGCCAGAACGGGTGGCTCCCTCTATCGTGTTCCAACAATAACTAATTAAAGTTGTTAAAACATCATTTCTTTACAATTCCGCCGCCGCCGCCGCTGCCGCCCCTGCCGCCATTTCATTGCAATACATTTTAATTTCAAAAACCATAAACAAAAGAAAGATAAAAAAAAAAACCATTTTCATTTAAATTTGATATTTCACGTATGACATTTGTTTACAAGATGGACGCCAATATAAGATTTAATGAATTTATATTTGCACATTTGAACATGCATTGACGACGAACGCAATCTGCACCACACAGCTCCGTCACCTTCTTTTACTTATTTGTGTG
>NC_069001.1:39090780-39095796 GCF_001194135.2 Octopus bimaculoides
ATATATATATATATATACACACTCATATATATGTATATAGGTGAGTGTGTCTCTGTGTGTATGTGAGTATGTGTGTGTGTGTATGTACACACACATACGCATATAACCTGTACACATATTTATAATTCATTTACTTCAAATTAAATATGACAGTTTTATTATATATATGTATATATGTATGTAAATATATATATGTATATCTATCTATTTATATATATGTGTGTATGTGTATGTTGTTGTGTGTGTGTGTGTGTGTGTGTGAGTATGAATTATAAAAAGAAGAACGCAGAAGGAACAAAGTTTGACGAAATAAAACAGTGGCTTAGCGTTTTTCTCGAAAGAAAATATATTATAGCATTTCGGATGTCAATCCTTCGTCAGAAGCCAGAAAGATATAAACATAGAGGAAGTAGAATATAGAACTGTAAATTACAGAATGGCTAGAATCTAGATGGTTCTGCTGTACTGTCGAGTTTGTGTTTGTTGTGTGGATGCAATTATATAAGATTATGTGCTACAATGTCGGATCTCTGTGAACTGGCGGTACTGTCCCTTGGTCACGTTTTATGGGATCGTGTTCAGGAAATCCGATAATTTAAAGTAATCGTTTGAAATGTCCCATCAAATACAGGACACAATCCTGTCTATTCTCTTGGAGGCGCTGAGATGAAGGGTACTGGTTCTAGAATTTTAGACAGTTAAGATGATCCAGTTGCTGTAAGGAGTGCATCATCCTTGTAGAGTGCTCTGGAGAGGTTAGAGAAGTATTGTTTAATTTGGGAAAGAAGGAATAGATCAACTAGGTCAGTAGTCTGGACTGCGTCAGATGAGCCCATAATTACATCAAAGAAATCGGTAGATGAGTTGCGGTTTCAGTTATTATCCTTGACGTGAATGAGAGTTTTCCGAGCAGGCAGGACGATATCAACGCCAGATCGAGAAATGGGTGCGCTCTTTCGACGGGTGAAGGAAATAGAATAGTTAATTATTCATATGCACACACACATGCAGACGAGATGCCTACCAAATTTCTCACCTGAATTATGACAACAGTGGCTGATGTTTTGCTCAAGGTACTATGCAATGAATTGGATTGAACCAGCAACCTGATGGTAATCAGGAGAACTACTTAACCACGAATGTACACGGCCATGCGTGCATTTTTATTTCTCTGTTTATGGCGCTTTTCTAATGGAATCGGCAGAAAGCGGAGAGAGCTGTGCAGGTAAAATGTCGGAGGCTGTCGGTGCAGTTGGATTAGACTTGTGTTGTTATGAATGCCAAACTTGTACTTCCCATTGATTATATTTGCTAGAGTTCTGCCTCAAGATAGAATTATTATCTTCTTAGAAACATGGAAATATTTGTGAGAGAGGAAAGTCTAGAGTCAGTTAGATTCGTAGATTTCCTAACCGAGAGATATTCGCAATGTTTCAGATATTCCTACCCCCGCCCCCCACCATTAACGTTTGCATTTCTATATATTCCGTTTTAATTCAGTTTGGTTGTTGTTGTTGTTGTTGTTGTTGTTGTTTTACTAGTCTTACCTGTGGTGGTTGTTTTTGTAAATGTGTTGCTCCTGTTCGTGCTATTGTTGTTGTTATTCTTGTTGTAGTGTTTTGCATATGTTTGTTTTTATTGTTCTTGCTGCTCAGTTGTTGGAGTTTAGTTGTTGATATTGTTGCATATCCTTTTAATCAAGGAGGAAGATTCCGATTTAAAATGCTATCCTCTATCTGCTTTCATCTGTCACAACTATACACAGAATGTGTTGGATACAAACATATATCACATATACACACATAATACACACACACACACACACACACACACACACACACACACACACACACACACACACACACACACACACACACACACACACACATTCATACATAATGTATTAAAAAAACAGATACATACACAATATGTATGCAAATAGTTACATATATGTACACAAACATTCTTTGTATGCGTGTAAGATTCTATGTATGCATTTATAAGCATATTACACATGTGATGCACACATACACATACATAAGCTGCAGAAATGCACAGACATGCAAAGATCTATCTATCTATCTATCTATCTATCTATCTATCTATCTATCTATCTATCTATCTATCTATCTATCTAAGTGTGTATATGTATTACTCACAAATATACTTTCATTCTTATATTGAAATCCTAATGCATTTTCGTTTAAGCGCTATGCATACATATGCTCTTTAAAATACATACAACATACATACGTGTGTGCATTTACATATATTTGTATGTGTGTGCGTTTGTATATTTCGTGTTTTACAGGCCTCACCACAAAACATTTCCATCTGCAGAATGCATCTCAATAACGAGACATAAAGTGACTTACGCTAATACACTTCACGATTTTGCTCCTGCTCAACTACTGAGTTCAACTATCAATACGTATCAGTCCTATATAACACCGTCACGATAAAACATAGGCTCTGCCTGTTTGCTGTCTGTTTTGTCAGTCAATATTTATTTAAAGCGTTAAGGCGGCGAGCTGGCGGAAGCGTTAGTTGCATCTCGTCCGTCTCTACTTACTCAGTTCAAATGTCGCTGGGGTCGACTTTATCGTTCATCTTTTCGGGGTCCATGAAATAAGCACCAGTTGATAATTGGGGTCGATGTAATCGACTTACTCCCTTCTCCGAAATTGCTGGCCTTGTGCCAACATTTGTTGTCAACGTCTATTTAAAACTTTACGTCTTTACATCCAACGTTTATCTTAATGTTCGGTGGCAAGGACTCATAAGATCAAAGAAATATGTCACTCTGAAGTGGAATTCCACTGATGCCAAATTTAACTGTTCCCATTTCGGGGTCATGTATTCCGCCTCATTATGTTTTGCGTGCATATATCGCGCCCTTGAGGCGTGGTCGGCATGAACTTAGGGCCTCAGCTAAAAGTGACCAGTCACGTGAGTCATTATCTCATTTGTCCCAAATATGTTTCATTGTAAATGCGGACACTGCACTTTCCAGTCTGGATATTTGGGGATCTCGAGCAGTGAAATTACTTTTAGATTCAAAACTTAATTCATAATCGTTTATAATGTTCATGCCATATTCCTCTTCATTAATGTTTTTCTTCAGAATATTAATAAATGTTAACTTATGTCAGATGGTTAACACAATGTATAAGTTAGTTGTGTAACAGTGTTGTATTTAGGAGATCATGTTATGTTATGTAATCAAGTATATGTATAATATACTTTAATAAAATGCCATTTGTACACAATACTACTTTTATGCATGGCTACTACTTAACGATATGCAATCGTGTTGGCGTATCTAGATGGCGAATCGATATAGTGGAGGAAAATTAGAATTGTACACAATATGCAATATATATTACCATTTGTAGGAATGACTATCCTAGGATAGATATGAAAAAAACAATTCATTCCTGTTGTTGAATACATTTATGAGGAATACGAAATATTGGTGACAGATCTCTTTCAAGATTTTCTCCAGTTGCAAACATTACAGATTTTGATGTAGCAGTTTGGGGTTGAAATACACGCAGAGGGCATCTGTCCAGTAGATGTGGACATAACATTCAAAATCAGCAACCAAAATGGTGTTTATCACTGGTTTCGACGCTGAGTTTTACACTTGTTCATTCAAAGACAAATTCATTGAACTGTAAGAATCCCAGTGCCAGGTGCACCATTAATAAAAGCCTCAGACTAGAAAGAATGAGATACACTGTACAGCACGTCTTAACCCTTTCATTCAGGTAACAATTGCCCGCTATGCTTGCACACTGTCGACGCCAACTCAGTATCCCTAACAGAGCCCGGTCTAACTCGGAGCTACGATAAGATTCACATAAACCAGGATGGAATGGAGTGGGGCCGAACATCACATCTCTTACATTCAAGCTCACACGTACACACACATATATGCATACGTACATACATGCAAACATATATTGACACACTCACTAACACTAACACACGCGCGCACACACACATATATATATATATAAATGCATACGTATGTACATGCTTGCATACGTATACATATAAGTTGATACATATATATGTACGTTCGTACATACATAGATGCACGCATACGTCTAAAGAGACAGACGAACACACATTTATAGATACAAATACATTCATACGTTCTTATAGATACGTACATACACACATACATACTTCTGTAGTAACATACACATACACGTATACCTACATTCACACAGATATTTACATATCCCCCTAGGTAGGTATTCGCGTGCATATGTTCCTCTACAAGGACGTACACAGAGTTTGCACCTAAAACATTCATTATATATTATTGTTTTTGTAAAGGATAATATATTTTCATATAAAAGTCATGTCAATCATAATGAAAAGCCATTGAGTTTCATTTCAGGTTTATTTCGGACAGTTTACACTTAATATCCGCTGATATACTTGCATTCACTTTACTCTAATGCTTCAGATCAAAAATTTCATAGTTAATAATTTTCTGAAAATGTCCTGTTTGATGGCAATTTATAATCTGTGTAGTTATTGTTAAAAATCATAAACTAGAATAGAAGGAGACGAAAAGGTTAAAATTGTGTCCCCGAGTGCGAAGAGTTCTATCAAGGGAGATAATTAAATTTCCACATCTTTCTATTTATACAGTAATGTGTGAAACGTGTATCTAGGGAGGGTCGCTTAGTTCTTGCATTCATAAATCAGTAATTTTTAACTGATTCACAGCTTATAAAGAATGTAATTATAGAGTATCTACATATATATATTACTTGATGACTTGTCAGGTAAATTTATCATCTCTCTCTTTCTCTCTCTCTCTCTCTCTATTTATACAAGTACCTTATTTCTGGTTATAGTTCTAAAGTCTCTCCCCAACAGAGAAAAAGCTAGACTCCAATAAACAAGACTCTTTCACTACAATTTAGGCAATAACTAGTAAAGCATGTATATATGAATATATATATATATATATATATATATATATATATATATATA
>NC_069001.1:39095849-39103349 GCF_001194135.2 Octopus bimaculoides
ACACACACACACACACACACACACACACACACACACAGCTCGTAATGCGGCAGTGCATGTTATTCCATTGAGGAGTTGCTCTTCACACACAATATCTCTCCGTCCAGTAACACAGGGCATCCGTTTAGCTCCCCGTGTCTCCACCGATGCCGATTCCTGCTTTACTACACGAAAGCCTCTTCAGAAAATATGTTGCTTTTTATACTCAATGAAACAGATTCCTCGTTTGCATTGAAAATTTGTCTTCCTGCTTCCTGGCTCTGCTCTAACCAACTGGAGTCTTCTCTGTCATTCTCAGCAGTTTTCCAGTCAGTGTTTTCTACCCTTTTTAACAGTTTATTGGTGGACATGTCAGACATCCAGATTTGAACCAGGATCCCAAGGAAACACATCTTCCTTGGCAGCTCCCTTCATCACCAGCCTCATGCATCACTTGACTCCTTAGGTCCTTCACTTTTTTAGCGCTTTCCACTTTCATAATTATGTACACACCGATATCTGCGACTGATATTGATATGTAACAGCTTTGCACAAACACACACACACACACGTCTCTCTCTCTATATATATGCGTATACATTTATACATAATACATATCCAATCAGTTACCATACACATAATCATGTGTGTGTATATATATATACATACACACATGCTTACATGCATGCATGCATACATTCGTACATACATATTTGTGTCCGTGTGTGTATAAAATTGTATGTATATATTACTGAGCGAAATGTATCTATTAATGTAATATATGGATCTACATCACGAAATTATTTTGTGAGTGTATAAAATGTAGGAACATGCAAGTTGGCGAGTTGTTGTATATCAGTGTGTATGATTGTGTATACAGCTACCATTCTCTGTATATTGATAACTTCATATATATGCATATGTGTATATAAATATATATACATATATATCTATATATATATATATATATAATTATATATCTATATAAATATATATATCCATATATGTAGACATACATCTATGTGTATGTGTCTATATATATGCTTACATGTGTGTGTGTATACTGACACACCTGTAATCACTAATACAACAATATTTATAGCCAATCGAATGTCAATATGAAGCTGAAACGTAAGAGCACCAAGCCAAGATGGCGGCAGAACAATATTTGCGAGACATGTGACGTTGTTTTTTATCTCTTGTCAACAGCAACTAAATCAGTTAATTGGTTTACAATAAAAGAAACATGCTATTTTAGTTTGTTGGCTATTAAATACGCCGATAGAGCTGTCTATACACAAATATACACCCGACGAACAAAAATAAGGTGTTGCTATGAAGTGACACTGTAGAAAATGTTGTAGAAATAACAGTCGAGTCTCTCTCGGATCACAGCTCACTGCTTTGAATTGGGTAATGTAAGGATTGAGAAATAGAGCGGTACGTCACGGATGGATTGTCGTTCATATCTATGTTCGATCCGGACATGAGGAAGGAAAACAACAGCGACATCAACAACAACAGCAGAATAATAGCGGTAACAACAACAACAACAACAACAGCAGCAGGAGCAACAGCAGCAGCACCACGACGACGACCACCACCACCACCACCACCACCACCACCACCACCAACAACAACAACCAAAGAACAGTGGCAACAGCTGTACGAACAAGAACATCAACAATAACGGTAACAACGAAAACAATAACAGCAACAAACCCGTTTCGTGTAACGGTTGTTGTATGGCCCTAGGCTGGCTCTGAGCTAACAAACCTGTGATCAAAATCGTTCCTGCCGTGACTATTCCATACGACCACATTACAGAATGTATGCATCCTTTCTGAAGTGTATGATAGGCTGAGTAATTTGAGGGTGCTTTGACTTCTATTTTTAGCAGATCGAGCGACCCATGATTCTGCTATGATTGAATCATCCTTGTAGGATTGTTTGATTTTTTCAAATTGTCGATGGAATTTGATAAAAGTTGGCGTTTCCAGGTGTAAACTGTCAGCGGTGTCTCTTTAAATTGAATGATTTTCCCATTCTTGAGTGACAGCTTTCATAAGTTGCATCAATCAACGAGAAATTACTGCATTAAACATTCACATTTAGTTTTATTTCTCCTCTTTGTTCACATTCATCGATATCATTGATAGTTTAATTCACAGAAATATTCCAGCTGGAAATCGATAAAGTGAGGCAGAATATGACAGAACATTGATGGAGATTGATGTTTAGTCGTTATTATTATTATTATTATTATTATTATTATTATTATTATTATTATTATTATTATTATTATTATTATTATCATTATTTTATTATTAAAGTGATAGTGGAGAGGTAAACGTTGCTTTCTACAAAATTTGTCGAAAGTATGTTCCAAGCGGTGCCAAAAGATTGAAAAATGAGGAGAGAGTATTTTCTCTAGTGGTCAGGTTGACCATGATTTTGTGGGGTTCCCCACGAGAACCCTTAGAAGTCTCCACACCTATTAAGGAATTTTCTTGAATGTTTGTTTTCTTGGTTTCTGATATTTCACTCTTAGTGTGATTTCATGAAACTCCGAGTGAAATCACATCACATTATATTGTATCGTCCTCAAGCTGCCTCTCGATCCTCAGTGGTTAATAAACAAATATTGATGATGATGCTGATGATGATGATGATGATGATGATGATGATCATCGTCTTTATCAGTTGGCAGAATCGTTGGGACGTCGGAGAAAATGCTTAGCAGCATTTCTTTCGGCTCCTTAGGATCTGATTTAAAATGCTGCTGAGGTCGATTTTGACTTCCATCCCTTTGAGGGTTGATAAAATAAGTACCAGTCATATACTGAGGTCGAGGGTATTGATTCTCCTCAAACTTTTTGGCATTTTCCCTAAAATCAGAAATTCTAATATAATGCTAATATTAGTTTCAAATTTGGCGAAAGGCCAGCAATTTCGGGGCAGGGGGTCAGTCAATTACATCGACCCCCGGACACTACTCATTCCATCGGAAGGATGGAAAGCAGATTTGAGCTCAGAACATCAGGACGGACGAAATACCGTGGAACACTCTGTCCGGCGTGCTAACGCTTCTGCCAACTCGCAGATTTAATTCTTCTGCAGCTAACATCAACAAGGAAATTCAAACTTCACCGAGGTCGACTTTGCCTTTCACACTGTATGTAAAGTATTTTCAAATCTATTGTATTTGTGGGGCCTTGAACTGCTGGCGTCTTTTAGAAAGTGTTTTGTGTCATAATTTGTTCAAGTGTTACCTGACATCAACATTGGTAGTGACAGAAATGGGGTGGCAAGGTGTAGGGGTGAATTATTCATAGGTAAGATATGTAAATTATATATGGTGGTGGTGGTGGTGGTGGGGGGCTATGTGAAGCTATAACGACAAATTATAATAAGGGGTCACCACAAACGATGTTGTTGGCCCCTGTACTAGTGTAATGAGTAAGCAAATTCCAGTTAATTAAATGGTAATTGTCCTAATGAGAGGAAATATCAGGTGAGCGATAATGTGACAGAACTTTTGTCGAGGGGATCGGGTAAGCAGGGGAATCGGATAACAAGTCAAAGTTATGAAATTAATTAGCATTGTAATTACGCAGAGAGTGAGGTGATTACATATTAGCTCAAAAACTAATTGTAATTTAATTTGATCTTTGCCTGTTGCGGTAGATAACTATTGATATGTTTCCTCCTTCTCAGAGAACCATAAACCTATTCAGATTTGAAGAAATAATGATGCGAGATTCATTGTTTAATAAATATAGCAGAGTTGATGAGTCAGACTAACACAAACTATTCCAGTGTTTACGAGGTCCAGTGACGAGAAAACCTCTTTACGGATGGTCAGTAACTACTCCAGAGTTTATGTGAGAAAATCGCATACCCTTCTCCATCTGTTTAGTGGACAAGTGACCCGGTCACTTTGTGCAGGTGTTCAATGGTTGGAAGGAAAGACTAACTGGTGACAGGAAATTACTTACAGGTGTTCAATAAATATTTCAGTTTGTGCGACAGATAAGTATAATAATTTCGGAAAATTTCTTAGGGGCGACATCCTTATGGAATACAATAGTTAAGTGCATGATGATGTACTTAATGTGTTGAGCGAAACATTCTCAGTGAATGAAAATTATGTTTGCAGCGAGGAAAGTGAAACATAATTTTACTGATTAATATTAATTAAATCTAATGTAGTAAAGTGGGGGTGGGTTGACTTCGGAAATTTAACTCCTTAAAAACAGAGTTACGCAAGTAGTAGGGGATACAATTTGAAATTGTGATTTTGCTCACTACATTAAATATGATAGAATTCACTTAATTATTGTTTCACGCGGATGGCGTACCTAGGCAGCAACTTAATAGGTTTACCCAGTCACGTGATATCTAAACGGATAAAAGCATTGTTGCATATAGTTGTCCCCCTTTATGTTGTTTACAATCGATCTTGCCTTCCCGGGGTCTGAAAAATAAGGACCAGTCAAGTCCCGAGGAAAATTAACTCCTCTTGCCACGTCTCCAAACGTTGATTTATTTCGTCAAGATTACATTCAACAAATAATGACCCAACGAGAATGCTCCAACCTGGACTGTCACTCTCTCTACATTTTCTCTGCTTATGTATATCGGGATAATCTAGGACTTCCCTGCTATTATCTCCGCCGCCTATTTCATACTTTATCCACAGATTTCATGCTTTATTGTTGTTTACTTTTGCCAGTTTCGAACCAGAATCTTCCTCTACCATCAATCCACGCATATTTTCATGTGACAACTCTACATTTCCTCTAATATCTTTCTGACTTTAATGCTGTAGGTTCCACTATAAAATATACCCAATGCTGCTGCTACCGACACATAACTTTTATATTACTTCTTAATACATTCCATGAGATATCTAACCAATTTTCATCCAATGTTTTTCATTATGATCTATACGCACGTTTACTGCAATATCCTATCGAGATTTCATGTTATTTCTCCATATGTTTCGTGTGATATCTTTATCATCTCTAATACTTCGTGTGATATCTATATATGTGTCTAGTTTAAAAGCTTTACTAATAATTGTTCTGCTTAAACAACATTTATTGATTTCTAGTCTCACTATCAACTTTTTAAACTTATTCCGCCCAAACCGGGATATATTTAGCGATCTCGCCGAAAGGATATTACAGCGAAGCATGATTCTCTGGCTTTCCGCCACACTTTCAAGGTTGTTCTCTATTCTGCTTAACACTACGACAATCGCTATTAACAGAGAGAAAGAAAATAATAATAATAATAATAATAATAATAATAATAATAATAATGCACGGAAAACAATGGAAATAAACACATTAAAAAAAAAACATAAAATTTTAGCAAAATATTTTTAAAAGAAGAGATTTACGACTCATATTTCTCTCTCTTCTTTATTTGTATTTATTTCTTTTTTTGTTTTTGTGAAATTAATTTCGTTGTTTTTGCCCCACGGACAAATTGAGATGTTGATCCCAACTTTAAGATGGAGCTGACATTCGGAGCTTGAGGCCAGAGGAGGAAAAAAAAAAGAAAAAAAAAAAGAAGAAAAAGAAGAAAAAGAAGAAAAGAAGAAGAAAAAAAAGATTTAGTGATTAAGCTCATTGATAAGGCAGTAAAGAGTTATTTGAAGAACGTTCTCTCTTCTGGCAACATCAGCGAACTCGAGTAGAATACAAAATTATGATGCAACGATTCCATTTCAGTCGACCCATCCTAGATTCACATGGAAATCTCAATGTTTCGATTTATTAGGATGGGGAGCTGGCGGAATCGTTAGCAGGCCGGACGAAATGCTTAACGGCATTTCATCCGTCTTTACGTTCTGAGTTCAAATTCCACCGAGATAGACTTTGCCTTTCATCCTTTCAGGGTCGATAAATTAAATACCACTTGAGCACTGAAGTCGGTCTAATCGACTTACCCCCCACCTCCTGAAGTTGCTGATCTTTTGCCAAAATACGAAAGCAAAATTTCGATTTACTTATCCAGAGAGGAAGATGAAGAGTTCACCTGGTCCTGGATGAACGCTCCTGGTACATACACTGCCCACAGGTATAGATTCTCGCCTATGAGGAAATAGCCTGCTCTTTACTCTGTGCAGGTTTTACAAGTTCCCAGCAACGAGTGAATAACCTAGTATGCACCTGTCAAGGGTTATAGATTTACAACTGGGGGTAAATAACCACCCTGCTTCATGCGAGAAAGGCTTAGGGGGAAATCCCCCCAAAAACTAACTGCAGAGGAGCTTCTGGAGCTGCCTGGGTTTTAAATTGACATCATTGTGTTAAACTCTTCAATCATACATAAATGCATACATACATACAGACATACACAAATACATACGTACGTACATACATACATACATACACAAATACATACGTACGTACGTACATACATACATACATACATACATACACAAATACATACGTACGGACATACATACGTAAAACAAAGGAAAAGTCGAACTCGGCGGAATTTTTACTAAGAACATAAGGACGGACGAAATGCTGCTAAGCGTTTTCTTCGGCGTGGTAACGATTCTACCTGCTTGCCACCTTAACAATTACAATGATATTGATTTCAAGGCCAGTAAGTTCGGGGAAAGGGGCAAGATGATGACATCGACGCCGGTGCCCAACTCCAACATATTTTATTGACTTCGAAAAGAAAAGTCGACCTCCACGGAATTTGAACTCAGACGAAATGTCGCCAAGCATTTTGTCCGGTACGCTAACGATTCTGCCATCTTAGCGCCTTAACAATTATAATAATGTTAAAGTGAAAAGAAAGCCAATATCTTAGCAACAACCTTGACTTCAGGCAGTGAGAAACATAATCCTACGCCTGACCGATCTCGTCAATATAATAATACCATTAAACACCTTTCTTCTGGAATATAGATCGGATATCATAATGAAGACCACCACTGTAGCTTTCATTTGGTTCTCTTTGTTGCTGTTGTTGTTGTTCTTATTGTTGTTGTGGTTGTTGTATTGAAAAAAAAAACAATCCATATTTCCATAGAAAATGGCTGCCGAACAATGTTGTTAAAATATTCAATCAACTGCATTTAGTGTTGGTGAGTGAAGTCGTTACACAAATAATGTTAAAACTGGTAACATGAAAAGGGTTTGTATTTCTAGGTAAATCGCTCGTAAATAGCAGGTGTTGTTAGAGTTTACTGACTAAACTAACACAATGGCTAACATTCTGAAACACAAACAAGAATGAAACAGAACAATGAAACACACACACACACACACACACAGAGGCACACACAGGCACACACATACGCGCACGCACTCACATAAGCGTACAGATGATACAGCAAGCAGTGCGAGGGGCATACAAAATCGTTGTGAGGAAGGACAACAGCGATTTGTGTTTTATTATTTTATCGATTCAGTCTTTATATTTTCTCTGAGAAGAGATGAAACGATTTCGTAGATATGAAAAGGAAAGCAAGAATTATGTATGTATGTA
>NC_069001.1:39107990-39110834 GCF_001194135.2 Octopus bimaculoides
GAGAGAGAGAGAGAGAGAGAGAGAGAGAGAGAGAGAGAGAGGCAGAGAGAGAGATTTGCATACAACTATACCCACACACTTATGTGTACGTATATGTATATGTGTATGTATGCATGTAAATATGTCTGTCTGTCTGTCTATCTATCTGTTCATTTATTAATCTATCTATCTACCTATCTATGTACATGTGTGTATGTGTGTGTGAGAGAGAGAGAAAAAAAGAGAAAGAGAGTGAGAGAAATGCAAGTCGGTTCCAACATCAAGGATGTGCCCGAGAGATGGCACTCTATATTTCCTGTTTCCTATGACGTGTTTCTTGACAAAGAAAAGATAACTCTGCACAGAACTTGGCAACCTTTCCAGGTGCACGGTATTGCCACTTCTTCAACCACAATGCGTATACACATCGTTTGCTAAAGAGGAACCTAATGAAGATATCATTGTCAGCCTCAATGAATGTACATCTTACAAGAAATCAGCAAAATTCAATGGAATTCGATGGCCAAACTTTGTATAGATATGACCAAAGATAGCCGTCACAGGAACCGTCTGCTCGTCACAACGGCTCACTGCACTGCTATAAAATTATGTATAAATATCACCTAAAACGAAGCAAATACTTAAATCATCGATTACTATGAATGTTTGTAGAGCGAAGATAGTAATGTCTTGATCGAATAGGATTTATTTCGAGTTACATTCGCCTCCCTCCCGAATCTGTCTTCATCCCGGCCATCTTTCGCTGTAATTGATTTTTAAAGGACGTTCCTTCAACAACTTAAAATTTAGTGGAGGAGGGAGCTTGTCGTTTACATAGACCCCAGTATGCAACTGGTACTTATTTATCGATCCCCGAAGGATGAAAGGTAAAGTCGACCTCGGCCGAATTTGAAGTCAGAAGCTAAAGACAAACGAAATGTCGCTAAGCTTTTTATTCGTCGCGCAACCGATTCTGCCAGCAGACCGCCTTAATTAACCTTTGAAAAAGTAATAACAATTTACCACAAACCAAGGAACCTCTCTCCTTTTCTCTCTCTCTCTCTCCTTTTTTCTCTCTCCTTTTTTCTCTCTCCTTCTCTCCCTCCCCTACCCTCTCTCTCTTTCTCTCTCCTCCGTTATTCCAATAAACAAATTCCAAATATCAACTCTCATTTACAATTTCTACAAGAGTATTGCTGAAAGCGCCACGAACCTCGCCCCTTCGTTGTCCCGTTCAATAAACTCCTAACCGAAAACAAGAACCTCTCTCTCTCTCTTCTTCTAACGAATCTCACACAGACACAACCCTCAGCCCCCACCCCTGCCACCACCACCACCACCACCACCACCATCTCCTCTTCTACCAATCAAAACTGCAAAGCTCCCTCTTCCTTTTATATTTGGGCTCAGCTTCTCCGGCCCAGCTGTAGCTGTCATTGATTAAACACGTCCTGAATATGGCAGCCTCCACAAAGCTCCCGGAGACCTCCACTTTTATGACTAATTGTCAGGTCACGCCAAAAGCTAGAAATAACAGCCAAATCGAAATAAAATTACAACAGCAATATGGTAAATCTTGATGCACAAAAGAAATACTATAATCCTAGCTACATTGTGACAGGAAACATCAGGGACAAAGAAAACAACAAAAACAACAGCAACAACAACAACAACAACAAGAACGACGGCAAACTGTAGAACATTCACTCGTTCTAGCAGTGATGTTGTGGCGTGTATGCCGTGAATCACTTGGAAAATATAAGCAAGAACGCTTCGAACGCTTATTTGCTGATCTCGTCTTCCTTATCAAAGATATAACCATATATGGCAACGATATAGCACTTCAGCAAGTTTCTCCATTCCTCCAATCTCAGACACACGCAGCATTAACTCAACCCCCTACCCTCCTCATTCACATACGGATAGTTTACACGGAAACGAGCTCACACACACACACACACACGTGCAAATATACATACATACGCATATATATTTATATGTAAATATGTGTATAGATATCTATGTATATGTATATGTGTGTGTGTGTGTGTGTGTATATATATATATATATATATATATATGATATATATATATATACATATATATATATACACATACATATATATATATATATATATATATATATATATACACACACGCACAGGAATATATGAATATGTGAATCACTGTATGTATATGCAATGTATGCATATATGTATGTCTGTATGTATGTATGTGTATTTAATTTCTATTCTTATATACATCAATAACCATGAGTACATAATCCGAAGGAAATTGAAAAAGTTAGATAAATCATATGTACGTGTATATATAATTCTATGTATGAATATCTGTGTGTGTGTGTGTGTGTGTATATATGTGTGTGTGTGTGTGTGTGTGTGTGTGTGTGTAAATAAATATGAACTCATGTAGCTGATTATGAACCTACGTATATTCGCTGAAACGCGTACACACACATTCATGTTCACACGGATTACAAATCAATACACATGAACATTCAAACACACACACACACAGATACATATGCATACACGTATATATATACCCACATACTTGTGAATACACATAGATTTGAACATTGTTATACATATTTATAAATACTCATATATTTACGAGTATAGGCATATGTATGTGTGTGTGTGCGTGCGTGTGTGTGTGAACGTATGTATGACACCATGTATGTTGTCACTTGTAGTGAATACAATTTACAGTCGTGTATACAAGAGACACACGAATATTCATACACAATTGTGAGCATGTATTTTTTCCATGAATATTTGTTGGGGCGGAAGTTGTACATGAATTCATAACCTTCCCTATATATATATATATATATATATATAT
>NC_069001.1:39117429-39124922 GCF_001194135.2 Octopus bimaculoides
ATATATATATATATATATATATATATATATATATATACATATAAGTATATATATATGCACATATATAGATATATGGATGTATGTTTTGTGTGTATATATATGTATTTATACACATACACACATACACACACACACGTGAATACATATATGCATAGATATATATGTGTGTGTATGTATGCGCGTGGTATACACGAAGTGTTATTTGTATGCTCTCATTACACATGCTCACACATGCTCACACATGCTCACACACATACACACACACACACACACACACACACACACACACACACCCACACACACACACCCACACACATCACTATGATGGGTTTTAAATCATGGCATGATATATCACAATACGCGAGATTTTCGCGTAGCGTGAACTAAGGTAAGGGAGAGACTTCATGACTTCTCAAAGGATAGGAGCCAGGCAGTTGTAGCCAATAGTGCTCTCTCTCTCTCTCTCTCTCTCTCTCTCTCTAGTGAAACAAGAATTCTGAGTGGAGTTCCACAGGGAACTGTCTTGGGACCATTAACGTTCTTTGTGGGTCTCTTAGATATGGTCAATTCGACAGCTGCTGTCCCTAACTATGCCGATGATACTAAATCGTCACAAGCAACAAGGACCTTAACGATGCTGTAAGCTTGCAGCGGGATCTGAATGCAAGATGCAAGTTGTGAGAAGAAGACAACATGCAGAATAATGCTGGAAAATCTCCAGCACTGGGCTATTAACTGGACTGCAGCCTGCATACACAGGACCCGAAGGCACACAAGTCATAGGCAGAGCGAGACTTAGGGGTCAATGTGTGTAGTGATGCACATTAACAAGATGGCAACGAAGTGCAGACAATTAGCAGGGTGGATAATAAAGTCTTTCATGTTGATCCTGTGGATGTCCTTCGATCTCAACCTTCCGGATTACTGCTCTCAGCTCTACTCACCTGATAATGTCAAACTAACAACGGAGCTTGTAGCGATTCAACGCTATTACCGTAAAAAAAAAGAGAGATTTTAACAGCGCAGCAGATGAACAATTGAGAGAAGCCGAGAAAATCTAGGAGTTGATTCCCTGGAGCGAAGACGCCAGGAATATGTAGCGATTAACATACGGAAATGCCTGAAGCGGCTGGTGCCTAACTTTAGTATATGTACTCGCGCACGCACGCGCACACACACACACACACACACACACACACACACACACACACACACACACACACACACACACACACACACACACACACACACACACACACATTCAATTGAAACTATCCAAATGATAGTAATCTGTTAAAAGCATAAAGAAAACTGGATATGAATGCCTTGTCTGAAACGGTTTTCATAATGCTTTCCGTATAAAAGAGGAAGGACAACTCTGCCTCTTGGCTGTTTAAAGGAGAACGCATTTTATGACCTGGCTTCCGTCTAACATTTTCGTTTCTGGTTCCCCAGCTTAAAGCCACATACAGAGATAAGCGTGCTAGAGTAACCATGCTCACGACACGTTAAGACATTCTCCGTGGTCTATCTTTTGTACTTTATGCATAGTCATTACAAAAGATGACTGTTTTGGGAACTGGCTCCACTGAACAGGTACATCTTCATCCTTGTGATGGAATGAACTTAGTTCTAACATTCATAGAAATGTCCTTTTTGAAGATCTAAGTTTTTGCAAATTGTTCTTCGTCTCACATCCTGCAGACGTCCATTCCTATTCCACTTCAGTTTCCGCCTCTTCTTTAGTTCCTGACTTTGCCGCCGACATCTCGGCTGCTTCCTGTTGTCCCCTTGTCCTTGCCGCTTCTCGACGTCATTTGACATCGTCCTTTAACCCTGGTCTTCCCTTTCTCTTTTCTCTTGCAATAATCAATCGGAATCTATTGGTGTCTGTAAATTACTGTGTTAGAAAAGTCGAAACAAATCAACAAAATGAGAAAAGAATAGTGAAAATCTGAAATGCAAATAAAAATATGAAATAAAAGAAATATCTAAAACATGAAATGATATAATCTACGCAAAATGATGTATCTGTATGTGTGTATGTGTGTGTGTGTGCGTGCGAGAGAGAGAGAGAGAGAGAGAAAGAGAAGGGCTGAGAGTGTAGCAGTGTGTGTCTGTGTGTGCTGCATATGCGTATGTTGTGTGTGTGTGTGTGTGAGAGAGAAGGGTTGAGGGAAAGGAAGTGTGTGTGTGTATGCTGTATATGAGAGGCAGTGTGTGTGTATGTGTGTGAGGGAGACTGTCTGTGTACTGTGTGTACGTATTTGTGTGTATGTGCTACATATGTGTGTACCAGAGTGTGTGTGCTATATGTATGAGAGAGAGAGAGAAAGAGAGAGAGAGAGAGGGAGGGAGGGAGAGAGAGTTTGCCTGTTAAAAATTCTGTTAAACAATAGAGAAATGTGATGTGTAAATTAGTAAAGATTGAAATAAATTTTATGTAAAAGTTTTATTGAATGTTTTCAAGAGTTTTAGGCTTCATAAAAAAGAAATGGAAAAAGAGTGAATCGAACTGTAACTATTAGCAATATATTTACGATAGGCAGATTATGTTTGAAGTGGAAACAAATCGAGATAATAAATAAAAAGCCGTTGGTGTCAACAATATGGACGGACCCTAGGAGAGAGAGGGGGGAGTGTGTGCCTACGCGAGTAAGAGAGAAAGAAAGTCTACTTATATGAGTGAGAGAGAGAGAGAGAGAGAGAGAGAGAGAGAGAAACACAGAAAGTCTATGCAAGTGCGACAGAGAGATAGAGAGGAAGAGAAAGTCTACGTGTATGAGTGAGAGAGTGTGTCTACGTGAACGCACGTGAGAGAGAGAGAGAGAGAGAGAGAGAGAAACACAAAAATTCTATATGTGTGACAGAGAGAGAGAGAGAGAGTGTGTGTGTGTATGTAATTGTGCAGAGGGAGAAAGACAGATGAGAGACGGAGAAAGAAAGAGAGAGGGAGAGAGAGAATGTGTGTGTGTAGGTAATTGTGACAGACAGAGGAGAGGCGGAGTGAGAGAGAGAGAGAGAGAGAGAGAGAGAGAGAGAGAGAGAGAGAGAGAGAGAGAGAGAGAGAGAGAGAGAGAGAAAGTGTGTGTGTAAGTGATTGTGACAGAGAGAGAAAGGCAGATGAGAGGCGGATAGAGACAGAGAGAGACAGAGATAGATTGAGTGAGAGAGAGAGAGAAAGAGAGAGAGAGATAGAGAAAGAGAGAGAGAGAGAGTGTGTGTGTGTGTGTATGCGTGTGCTTAGTTAACATGAGGAATTTGTGCTAAAGATTTTCTGCAGGAACATTCTCAACACTATAGACTTGATGAAAACACTGAAAACTTTGTGTTGCGACGAAGTAATTTTAAAAACACGCATGGAACCAATTATAGCGTAGAATAGACCGTTTCAGTTATAATCAAGGTACAACAAAACATCCCTTAGGTATTTAATAAACATACGTATATATATATACACACCTACATTTTTATATATATCTGAGTGTGTGTGTGTGTGTGTGTGTCTGCGTATATTTCTACACTAACATACACACTCACATCTCTCTATATATACGATACATTCTCTGGTGTTAGAAAAAGGTAAGAATATTGGATACGACCAAGAAATGCTCAGCATTTGATCTAAAGACAATATTAAAAAAGAAGAGAAAAAGAATCTTGAAAAGAAGTACGGACAGGTGTTGCTGTCAGCTGACGTCTAGGTGTGTAAATGAGATGTTCAGCGAAATAATGGTGTGAGGTGATACCAAGCCATACCTGCAGAGAAAATGCCTTGATGGCAATATATATTTATCTGTGTGTGGGTGCATCTGTTGTGTGTGTGTGTGTGTGTGTGTGTGGTGTCTGCGTGCGTGTATGTGTGTGCGTGGGCGCACGTGCTTGTGTGATAGGGCATCACATCAGTGTAGTTCTCTGTAGTTTGACGGATACAGTCCACTAGGGCGAAGCAGACACCACATTCTGGAATTGTCAAATACCAGAAAGAACACAGGAATTAGAGCAGCTCAGAATTCATTTATTGAAAGCCACAAGCCTAGAACAGCAGTTTCTTCCATCGGAGTTTTACCATATTTAATCAATACCTTAGTGATTATTTTAAAAAGATATATACACAGATCGGAGTACATCAATATCTATACAAATACATATGTGTGTGTATGTGTGCATGTGTTAATGTACCATTCTTCATAGTGTGTTATATATTCGATGATTCCTTTTGAGAAGAAATTGGAGCAAATCGGAAATGGATGCAGTTCAATAACTGCAACAATAGTTCAATAGCGGAACCAATATCAAGAAATTAAATGTTCCTGAGGGAACCGAAAAATGGGTCACGAAGGAGAATGTCAATGGAAATTTGTTTTCTATCTATCTATCTATCTATCTATCTATCTATCTATCTATCTATCTATCTATCTATCTATCTATCTATTTACGTTTCTTTTTATGATGAGATATAATAAAAGCAATTTGGTTTGAAACTCAAAGATTAACTCAGTACTGTTTTTAGAGTACATATCCATATTTTTGCAAGAAAAGGAGTTTCAATGAAGTCGAAGTTTCGGTCTACAAGCTTTCGTCGGACACTTCTTGTAAATGTGTAATTAGCCTGTGTGTGTATTTGTGTGTGTGTGTGTGTGTGCGCCTGTGTGTATATGTGTGTGTGTGTGTGCGCCTGTGTGTATATGTGTGTGTGTGTGCGTGCGTGCGTGAATGCGTACGTTTGCATCGATGTATGTATTGAAGGAATAGCTTATGTCGATCTTGGGATGTGAACAAAGTATAGCTGACGAGAATAACGAGACAAATCTTTAACGTGGAGGCGGTGTGGAGATGGGTCCGTGCATTATAATGAATACGTAAAAAACATTCACTGATGGTTGTGCTGACGGGCCTTGGCTACGTGGATAGTCTGCGGACGTTGTTTCCACCCACACCAAACAACACTTCAACGGTGTAAACACCCCCAGGTGCAAAAAGAAACCTCAACAATGTTACATTCCAAATCTTTCGAAAACTAAGAATAACAGAGAAGAAAATATATCAAAATATAATTTATTTTCTGCAAATCAAGAACAAAAAAGTTGTTTTTTTTCCTTTTCAGACGCCACGTCTAGTTTTTAATCGTAAATCGGATGAAAAACCAAGTTGAATAAAGTATTCTATTGCACAACAAATGTTTAAGACATTAATACTTCGCTTCACTGCACGTCTATCAATTTTAATCTCTCTCATTAGAATTTTTTTTCATTATTAACACACAAATGTAACTCTGCGATTAGCAAGTTCTTGCTGTAACCATGAAGACGTGGGTTCAATACTTCAACACGTTAACAAAATCAACAGAAAATAGTTTTTTTCATACTTCTCATGTTAAAATTTAAAAAAATCTACCAAAGTCAAATCTAATTACTTTATCGGAGACCCTACACTCTATTATAGATCAAAATCTTTATTTACACCCATAAAATAGCACTGGTACATGGAGCACAGGCATATTTCAACGCAACAGATCTTTGCATGACACAGTAAATGCATCGTATTGTTCCTGGAAGCAGAGAAAATAGTCTGAGACTGGTGCTAATGTACAAACATACATATATATAGACACAGACATCGTTGGCCTATTATTACTCTCAAAAATTTAGGAAAATTCCCTAATATCACCGGAGGTCTGTATTGAGACGATGCCTTATTCGCTATATCTGGCTCCTCCGCACAAGCAACTGATAGGATATGGAAAATATTAATTAAATTTTTAAAATTATGCTGAGACCCCCTCCCCTTCGGTCATAACTGACCATGGGATTGCACCTCGAAAGTTACCCTCCCAAGCACAAGTCCGGGCAATGATGTTTATGGAAGACCAGCAGTCGCCCATGCATACCGACCTCCCCTCTCCACGCCACACCACCAGTGTTATCCAAGGGAAAGGCAAAGGGGCCGATACAGCTTGGCACATGTGATGTCGCAACTCATTTCCACGGCTGAGTGAACTGGAGCAACGTGAAATAATGTGTCTTGCTCAAGAGCACAACGCGCAGCCCGGTCCGGGATTCGAACTCACAAGCGTAAGCTCGACGCTCTAACCACTGATCTATGCGCCTTCACATGCGCTTTTAAATTATACAACTTAGATATTATATTCGAAAATGTCAGTAAATGTGTTAACATATTGGACGTAACATTAAATCTAGATAAGGGCGTATTCTATCCTTACCATAAGCTTAATAAATCTATTAAGTATATCCACGCCTTATCAGATCATACTCAAAGTGTCATTAAGGGAATAATCAAAGGTGTGTCGATAAGAATAAAGAATTCAGTCTAGACTGGTCTATTATAACGGAAACCGCACCATATAATACACACGCTAAAAATTGCAATTTATGCACGAAGGAGGCGATCCACAAACTCCGTAACAAAAAAAAAAAAAAAAAAAAAAAAAAACTTACTAGCTACCAACATCAATAAATTAAAAATACGCAATAAAGAACTCAGTCTAGACTGGTCTATCATAACGGAGACCACACCATAAAATACATACGCTAAAAATTGCAATTTGTGTACGAAGGAGGCGATCCAGAAACTCCGTAACAACAAAATAAAGCTTACTTAATAAGATATCTGATGTAATAATTACTTCTAGATATAAGTATTTTTCAACTTTTAAATTCTTCCCCCAAAATAATGAGCCTATAAGATTTTAATCTAGTCACCCTTCATATAATGGATTCGTCTTAAAATACTATTATATATAGCACCGTTAGTTTGCCTTATGTTTCTTAATCTGTGACAGTTGTTAATAATATTTTACAAAATTATTTTATTCGCATGAACAGAATGGTCCGACAAAGCATTCGTTTTTCTTATAGATTCTCGAATCTTTCATGTTTCTTAAAATTTTTTACAACTCTTTGAATCTCTTAACTTTGATGAGAGAAGTGTAGATAATTGCTGTGATTGCAGTTACGTCGGCCATACCAACCGATACCTTCTTGAAACGACCATAAGACTTTGTATTTATTCAGGATTCCTCATGGATTATCTTATACTAACTTTTTCATCTTGTACTGACTTTTTCATCTACCCTCCTCATGGATTACATTACGGACATTCAAACCGCGCAAGTACATAAATCTTTTTATTTATCTATTTATAAATTTTTATATGTTTGTAAATTTTTTATATATTTAAGAATTTTTATATATTTACTAGCAGTATAACCCGACCTTGTCCGGGTGTGACTTATTACGCCATCTACGATAAGTCTTGCTAGGTGAAAATCAACTAAAAAAAAAAGAAAGCCTTACAACGAAAAAACCCTTATGATGTAAATATGTTCATAATTCAAAAGACGATGAAATTAATAGGGAAAGTCTGAAATTGGAGATTACCCTGGATAATTATACCATTTACTCCTTCACTATGTATATATATACATATACACTTGATTATTAAATTTGCAAAAAACATCGCAAAAATGATTT
>NC_069001.1:39125677-39132424 GCF_001194135.2 Octopus bimaculoides
GGGGAAGGCATGGGTGGAGTGTGGGTTAGGCTGAGGGTGGGGTAGAGGTAGGGGTCTGTGGGTAGGGTGGGGTATGTGGGTAGGGGTGGGTGGTGGGTGTAAGGAATTGGATGGGGTGGAGTGGGAAGGTAGAGTAGGAGTGTGTTGGGGTGTGGTGGGATGAGCTTATGAGGGGGTGTTGACGAGGAGGGAGAAGGGGAAGGGGAAGGTGGATGTTAGAGAGGGCAACGAGTTGTATTTATTTATCACCCGACGAGATACATCTGCACCACCGGATGCTCCTAAACCAGTTGAGTGTTCCACTCAAGAGGAATCGATGCTAGATGTGTCGAAACAATTGTAGTGATTAATAATAAATTCTCGTTTTATACATATATATATATATATATATGTATATATATATATGAGTGTGTATACACATACACATATATAGGTGTGTATATCCATTCATACATACACATAAATGTATTCCCTCTCTCTGTATACACACACACACACACACACACACACACACACACACACACACACACACACACACACACACACACACACACACACACACACACACACACACACACACACATATATATATATATGAGAGAAAGAGAGGAATATATATATATATATATATATATACGCTCTCAAGCACGTCTGTACTCAGTGCTATCTTTCGACCATCAGCTGTATATTGTCATCGGCATTAATGTTCATTATTTTCATTTAAATCAGATAAGCCAGGTTCAATCCTGCCTGGCGGCATAATATAGTAGTTTTAATCGACGAGTGTATATTTGTCTGAACCTCGGTGACATGCCATACAACAAAAATCTTAAGTGACTTGAATATTTTTCTTCTAAACCAAAAGATATTTGGCCTGGAGCTAGCAGCGTTCTTCGCAACATTTCAATATTTTTCGCTCTAATGCTTTTTAAGATATCACCACCAGATAACAACATTTCTTCAGAATATTCCCATCAAAACCAAATAGTCCTGCCATTTTCTTCTCCATTCCACACACATCAAATATGACATTCTTTCGTGGATGTGTTTTTTTTCCTTTATATTTTTGTCTCTAGTTTTGGAGAGTTTGGACTGATTTTTCTTTTTTTGGTTATTTCGTATTTCCTATTCATATTTAATTTGTTCTACCGTTTAAGATTATCTTCACACACGCACATGTGTATGTGTGTATATGTATGTGTATATATATATATATATATATATACGCACATAGTCACACAGTCATATATATATATATATATATATATATATATATATATATACATATATACGCACATATTCATAGTCATATATATATATATATATATATACACGTACATATTCAGTCATATATATATATACATACATACATACATACATAGAGGCATATAAGATAACTTACATATGAAAAGATCACATACACAATTTTATATATATATGTGTGTGTATGTATATGTTTGTTTATATGCATGTAAATATATGCATGCATTAATAATTCGCAATAAATTTATATTTTTATACACATAAAAACATGTTTGTATGTGTTTTGTGTCTATGTATGCGTGTGCATATATATATATATATATATATATATATATTACACTCATATAAGCATACATAATTACATATATAAATACACACACACACACAGAAGCTCATGTCCATATATATGTGCGTGCATACATACATACATACCTATATGCATACGAACATAAATATGTGTGTATATAACTGTGTACGTGGTTTGTGTGTCTGTGTATGTGTACTTGTATGTGTGGGCGCAACCTCCAGACCAACACGCAATGTGGCCGCCATCTTTTCAGTTACATGTCAAAATAAACGTTGTTTTAAAGAGTTAACTGACAGATATTGAGAGATGAAATCGCCATGATAAAGTTTTATATTTTACCGTGCATAAATTACTGTTTGTCAAAATTAATATGTACCACAGTGGTCTGGTGCTTAGATTATTTTATCGATACGAAGGACGCATAAAATAAGAAGTATAATTATATATTACATAAAAAAGGACATTTACATCATAAATAAATATTAAAAAAAAAAAACACGCCACAGCAACGAAATCCATTATAATTGCAGGTTTTATAATAAAATTTATAATGTAAGCAGTATAGAAGAAAGAATTAAAATGATTTTAATAGCCGGCAGCGATAGAATTGATATTAATAAAGTTTTTTAATGAAGTTAGCGTTTCTGAGTACCATAATAGTAATAATAAGACGAAAAGGGGGAGAAGACGAAGAAGAAGAAATTGTTTTAAAGAAATTATTCTTTTGATAGAAAACTCGACTACACGACCAGTATCGAAGAACAAAATGTGTGGAACTGCCTCAAAGATGACGTATCTTCGTTATCATTTTAGATCTTGGAATACCAATAAACGAAAAAGATTAAATTACGTCCGTATTGTCGAGTTTTCAGTGAAAATTTAACGATTATCTTTGGATATATTTTTATATGTAAAGTTAACACAATGACGGGAACGTAAGCGAGATGTTCGTTCATGTTAGATATAGATCATGTGACTATGACGCTGTTGTTTTTGTTGTTACTTTGGCATTTACACATTGTTGAGGAGGCAGGCCACCTTGCACGAATGCCTGACACGCGACTCCTTAAGAAACTGTCTTACAGTAAACTGGCAGAAGGCAAGTGCACACAAGGTGGTCAGAAAATGCGCTTCAAGGATACACTCAAAGCCTCGCTGAAGAGCTTTGAGATCTACTCCGTCCCCCCGTCATCTGGGAAACATAAGCATAAGACTGCCCTGCCTGGCGAAGCTGCACCAACAGAGGTGCCACTTCCTGCGAACAAGATTGCAGGGGCACAAAAGAAAATGCAAACTACACAAGTCCAGAACCAATTCCTTGCTTTCAGTCCCAACAGACCACCAATGCCCAAGCTGTAGCAGAACCCTCTGAGCATGCATCGGACTGCTCTGCCTTCTTCTATCCTGTCATGTCCTTGGCCCCTGTCCACAACGACGATCTAATTAATTAATTAATTACCTGAGTGACTAACGTTGGCTTTACTGTGGCCTTCTTGGAATACGCCAATTGTTTACAGGTGATTCAGGCGGAACTAAAACTTACCTCCGTACCCTCGACCCTTCTATAATAAAATATTTTACAGATGGAGAGAAATCAAAATACTCTCGAACCACACCATACAAAAAAACATATCTTTCAAGCAAGATTACATTGACTCTACTTTTTCTTTCACTTTTCATAGAAATCATGAAAATATCTTGTAATTCTCCTCCACTTCATACCTGTTCCTCCTTCTGCCTCCTCCTTCTGCCTCCTCCTTCCTCTAGCTCTCTCCTTCCCATCATACCAATCTACTTTCTGTCAATATCTGTGAAGTGTTTGATGTGCAGATAATTTTAATGCTCAAAATAAAAAAAAAAGGTCATACATCTCTCTCTCAGTCTCTTCCTCTCCTTATCTCTCTCTCTCAGTCTCTTCCTCTCCTTATCTCTCTCTCTCTCACACATTCTTTCCTTATTATCTCTGCATCTCTCTCCCCTCTCTTTCTCGGGATCTCTCTCTCATCTTCGCTTGCTCCCTTTCCATCCTCCCCAAATTTCCCGGGGCAATTTCACTTTTATTCACTGAAATATGAAGAGCAACATGGTTTAAGTTCTTTCAGTTACGGCGCTCACCTCTTTATTACCCTCTCCGCCACTCCACTCGATCTCTCCTTTACTCCCTTTCACTCACTTCCTCTCACTCACCCTCTATCTCTCTCTCTTTCTCTCTCTCTCTCTCTCTCTCTCTCTCTCTCTTTACACCTCTATTTTCTCTCATTAAACCAACCTCTCTAGATTCTTTGAATTATTTTCTGACAAGTGTATCGACACCACACTCCCACCTCGCTCTTTCACTCACCCACTTTCTCCCAATCTCTTACCTCATCTCTCTCTCTCTCTCTCTCTTTCTATCTTTATGCAGTATGAAAGCTATCATAGTCCAGAACTTCTATCGTAGCGTCATTATCTTACATGTAGTCACGTGGTATTAATATGACGTAATATTTATGAGGTAACGGATTTAAAGTAGGATGCGCTGTTATTTCATATATATACGTACATACATCCATACACACAAACACACACAAACACATATATAAAAACATCAAGCATACGCACATTTAGATATATATACCTACATATATACGTGTTTGAAAAGGTTTAACGAAAGCGCTCACACATTAGGAAGACCTTCTTCCCAAAACGGATTAGTAACGTCCTCATAAAAAAATTTCATGACATTCTTTTGCAAAATAATTTTTTAAAAACTTCCCCTTTATACTTCGAAAACTATAATCAGTAATCCTCATAGATTTTCAAATACACATGTATATATGTATGTGTGTATTTATATATATATACAGACAGACACAGGGGATGTGGATTGAAATGGAATTCAATCAATCGTTACTGTTGGGACTGAACAGGGGACCATGTGGTTGGGAAAGCAAACTTCTTGCTATTCATGTACTTATGTAATCTATATGTATAACTGCATCTTTTTTTGCAGACGTTGTTTTCTAACGAAAAAGTAAGATCACCACTCATGAAATGGTGCATTATGGGAGGGAAACGGCAAAAAAGTTAGTGAAATAAGTCTAAAATTTCTTTAGGAAATATAAATATTGCGATGTCATTTGAAAGATTTCAAAATAAAAACCGTGAAGTTAATAAACGGTGAAATGTGTGGAAGTGTTTTGTTTGTCAAACACCTGAATAATAATAATAATAGTAATAATAATAATAATAATAATAATGATGAGAGATGACAACGACGATGTTCATGACGATGGTGACGACTACGATGATGATGATAATAATAACAATAATGATATTTTAAGGCTTTATTTAGGATAGTAATTGATGGAATAGTGTTGTCATGACAACGAAAATCTCTGACATTGATTGGCGGGCGAACGGAAGTGAGAAAGAAGTGAATGTAAGTTTAAAGAAAGAGACAGGAAGTCGCGAAGGAGCTGGTCATATTGAAGAAGAGAAAGAGTTATATGGAAAGCGAGAGAAAGAAAGAAAGAGAGAGAGAGAGAGAGAGAGAGAAAGAGTGACATAGGTTTCGATTAAATATGATGTTCGAAATAGACAATAAATATGATTTTTATTAAAATGTATTGAAATTGGATTTTTAAAAGGATTTACCATATTAAATCGATCCAAAATGTTGGCTAGATATCTCGCCACATATTTTGTCACAATTTAGACAAACATTTATATCAGTTCAAATATGTTTGGGAAATGTTTGTCCCATACAATAACTGCATTCACTGTTATTTGCCGTGGAGATCGTTTCTCGCTTTCGGCATTCAACGTTGTAAAACACCAACAGTCATTTCCAATTCATTCCAGGGTTGTCTCCTTTGCAGTACACGGTACTGGTGCTATGCAAGAAGCTATAAATGCATCCGTCATTAGGCCACAGCGGACACCTCGATATGGCTGTTGCTGTTCTTCAACACCTATTACCAAAAGTGAACATCAGTGAATATTGTCTTTCTACAGATCAAATATGGCCCAAAATTATTTGAAATAATCTGAATCTTTCCTTACTTGACGCACTTACAACAGTATATCATATTTAAGATAACCACAAATGCATACTAAGATAAAAGGAAGGGCAAGCGACAGACCCTGAAGCCCTAATTTAGCGTTTGATGGATCAGCTTGATTGTACCAAGTGGACTCTGTATGAATTCGATTATTCAGATTAACCAGTATAAGTGACATTTTACCGGATGCAACTGTTAGTAGTCTCCTAACTGATGCTTAATTAAATAGCCTTAATAAGCAAGCTTTGTTTGTGAAATTTAACCATATTACTTTGCCTATTCTAGGTTGTGTTCGAGTGTCTGTCTGTGTGTTTGTGAGCGTGTATATATCTATATATATCTATATTTATGTATATGTATATACGACAAGCTTCTTTCAGCTTTTGTCTGAAATTCACTCGTAAAGCTTTCATCGACCCGGACCTATCGTAGAAGACACTTGTTCAAGGTAACACACAGTGGAACCTAAGCCCGTAACCTTGTAGTTAGGAAACTACACCCGTGCCTATATATATATATATATATATATATATATATATATATATATATATATATATATATATATATATATATATGTGGATGAAAGGATACAGATATTTACATGTGTGTGCACATCTTTCCTCGTATGTATAGTGAAATCTCAGTGTTATCGTGAATGGCGTAATGAACTAAGAGATTTTAATTAATGCTTAGTGTTATTTCGTCTGTCTTCACGTTCTGATTTCAAATTCCGCCGAGGTCGACTTTGCTTTTCATTCTTTCAGGCTTGATAAATTAAGCACCAGTTGCGTACTGGGGTCGAGCTAATCGACTAGCTCCCTCCCCCCAAATTTCGGGCCTTGTGCCTAGAGTAGAAAAGAGTATTAATTGTTATACATTTAAGTCTTCGTATGTTTTGTTTCCTCGTATATTTCTTGATAATTTATATTTTTTAGTGAAATTTTTCTGAGATATGTTTTTAGAACTGGATATGATTATTTTAATGAAATACAGAAAGAATATCAGCCTCATACATTTCGTTTTTTTTTGTCCATTTCAATAAGCTATTCATGGTACAACATACATAAAATCCATGACAGTATTCTGATTGATAATATTCATTATTAATATGAAAGTCAATGAAACCATAAATAT
>NC_069001.1:39132552-39147880 GCF_001194135.2 Octopus bimaculoides
GTTCAAGCTTACTCTTCTACAATGCAAATCAAAATTTATTACTGAATATGAAATTCTTCTGAGAAAAATATTCCAACTTTTCATTCAATGATGTCAACTCCAGCCAGAAAAACATTCTATCTGTACAAAACGTCATTGCAGAGAAACTTTGGTAGGAAAAGAGTCTGTGGAGCAACAAGCCGTAATTATTGCGCGCTCACACACGCACTCACGCACGCACGTATGCGCGCGAACGCACCCGCACATAAACAATCCTTCCCGTTTATGAATATGAAGTGTAGAAAGCCAAAAACTATACTCTGTCTGCAGGCATCGTATCCTGGGGACAAGCATTCGGTGAGTAAAGTTAGGGTCGCATGTTCGATTCTGTGATTCGTCATAACTGCTGAGGTATACAATGACAATCCTGGGTGGTTTTTGTAGTCCTGCAGTTTTTTTCCCCCAGGTAATCTCTGAGCGAATGGGCCTATAATCAGTCATTCCGATCATGGCCATCCAGTTTATTTCCTTTGTTCAGTGCGTCAAGGAATACATTGTCCAGCGTGAGCTTTCTTAAGACTGTTGTAGGATGTGGTTTAAAGCACTGGCTGTTATTTCTAGCAGGTAGTACAACAACGTAAAAACTGAGAGGGTTTTTTTTCTCTTCCAGTGATTCCATCCAAATAAAGATACAGGATGCCATGCAGGGGGACAGGACACATCTAAGTGGATGGGAGATGTGCCTCTATGTGATAGATTGATTTACAAGAAATAACAACCAAATCCACCATATGCATGCCGATTAAATGAAGAACATTGGATATTCGCTGCTTGGATAAAATACAAGATGATCACGGCTGGATTCTCGTATCTCTGTTATAAACACGATTAATGCAGCATTTAACGGCAATAAAATCAGTGGGAGCATTGTGAAACTGATGAATGTTTCACCATCATGCAGTGTTCGAATTTCAGCGAACCCTTATATATGTAATGGGATATTCAGGCTCTTTTATGATTCCAATTAGACCCTGCTATACAACAGCCATGTAAATATGGTCGGTAGCCTCAAAGTGGTTGATTGAATTGCTAGAAAAAACAGCTAACTCTGATTCAAATCTCAGCAGAACATTTTATAAATTATAAGACACAATGAGCAATATGTCTTATATTGCAGACAACAAAGAGGGGATGGTCATGTGTGGAATTTCTTTGAACAGACGACAACTGAATCACAGCTCTCCTGTTTGGTGGTGACAGGGACTAAACAGTAACAAGAACAGTAAAAACCAGTTGCATTCGTCGTTCGACGATGGATGGAAACAAGAAGTAAATAAGAAGAATAAAAGTTGTAAGAATTTTTTTATGTTTGAAACTCTTCCATCATTTTCAAATGAAGATTTATTCTGGATCTTCAATAGAATTAAGATTTGAAATATTCCAGAAAAGTTTTTACCAAAATAGCTGTAAATAAAACATTGTTATCTTATGTGTCGTCGTGAAAGTGTTATTAACGATACAACTCTGTCTTTAATTCTGCAAAGGGACGCCAGTGCCACAGTTATTCATCATTTTCTGTTGAAATTCGAAAAAAGTTTTTGTCAAATGAAAATGGCCAAGTTTTACATTGGGAAATCGAATTGATTAAAGAGCAAGGTTTATCATTTCATACAACACACCTATATGCACACAGACAAACACGCTAGAGCTTATATATGTAAACAGTTATGAAATGACAGACGCACCACATACATGTGTGTGTCGGTATATATATATATATATATACATATATATATATATGTACATAAATACATACACACACACAAACATATATGATTTACATCTATATATATTGAACAAAACAATTTCCGGCTTGTCTAATTCAGGGCATTCTACTACACACTTGTAACAACAACAACAATAATAATAATAACATATACAATATTTTGAGCTGCGACAAAAGTTTAAAAGACCAACACGGAATAAAGTTAAAGAACTCGGAATGTTCTCCACAAACACACATGCAATCACACGCACACACACACACAGAGGAGAAAATCTGTTTAAAGCAATGACAAGTCCTGATTTTGCAAATCGAACTTGCGATTTGTTTCCTGATCCGCAAGCAGGCGGCGGTATACTGTCATGAGAGGAGGAGCAGTAAGATCACGGAAATCCCTTCATGAGAAGACATAGATTCCTTCTGGAGAGAAGAGAAGGGATCTAACCAAGATGCTCAGTGGATGGAAGAAATCCGAAAAAGTTGTTGCTCCTGCGTTACATCCCACACATACAACATTGATGGTGAAACTCTTGCAAATGTGATTCAGAAACTCCAGGATGGAAAAGCAGCTGGAAGAGAGACTTGATTGTTAGATATTGGTGGAAGAAGCTAACATTCTACCGACCATAGCTTATCAATCTGTACCAGCAAGCTTTTATTGAGAACAATAGAATACCACACTGGTTAGCTCTGGCAGAGACAAAATTGATCCCCAAATGCAGAACCACCCACATGCCAAAATACCACCGGCCAATTGCATGCCAGAACTTAATGTATAAGATATATATATATATATATATATATATATATATATATATATTTATATAGCATGTTTAAACCTCTTCCTCCAGGACCATTGTGAAATCAATAACATTATCACAGCAGAACAAGCAGCTGGGAAGAAGGGAGTCCAAGCAATTGTTAATCAGCAAAACTGGTGCGAAATCATAGGAGGAGGAACCAAATTTTAGTGTGGCTAAACTACAAGAAAGTCTGTGATTCTGTTCCCCACTCATGGACGCTAGAAACCTTTCAACTTGCTAAAATTCCAGTGAAAATAGTCAAAACCTAACTTGACTTCATCTTGGGGCATCATTTTGAAATTAAACATAAAGAGCGACTGTATTATCGATAGAATACAGTATCACAAAGGCATATTCCAAGGGGACAGCCTCTCTCTGATGTTGCTTATACTTTCTGTAAACCCCTTGTCAATCATGTTAAGGAAGTCTGAAGAATATCTCACTGGTTTACAAGGTAACAGGAATACCAAAATTACACACTGTTTCTTTGTGGATGACTTAAAACTTTATGTAAAGAATATGCATGAGATTAAAAAGAGCCTTGATCTATTCACAACGTTTTCAAAGGATGTACGCGCGCGTGTGTATGTAAATGTATATATCTACATGAATACGTGTTGATGAATTTGCGCATATGTATGTATGTGTATAAGTGTGCATATAGCTGATCATGTATGGAAAAATGGAGACCACCTCCCCCTGTGGGATGAAGTTAAAATAATAGAGATAGAACACCACTGGAAAATACGAAAATTAAAAGAAGCAGCACATAAGCTAGGACACAACCTCCTTAGCAGACCGAGTGCAGATATGAACAGCATATGGGAACCGGTATTAAGGAAGGATAGGAGAATATTAAATTTATAAGCCCTAAAATTCACTCCATAATTGCCCATGGGCGTATGACGTAGTTGTTAAGAGCGCGGGCTACTAACCTCAAGATTCCGAGTTCAATTCCAGGCAGTGACCTGAGTAATAATAATACTCTTTTAGTTCTTTCAGTCATTTGATTGCGGCCATGCTGGAGCACCGCCTTTAGTCGAGCAAATCGACCCCGGAACTTATTCTTTGGATGCCTAGTACTTATTCTATCGGTCTCTTTTGCCGAATCGCTAAGTTACGGGGACGTAAACACACCACCATCGATTGTCAAGTGATGTTGAGGGGACACAGCCACACAAACATATACACACACATACATACATATATATATATATATACACATATATGCGACGGGCTTCTTTCAGTTTCCGTCTACCAAATCCACTCACAAGGCTTTGGTCGGCCCGAAGCTATAGAAGACACTTGCCCAAGGTGCCACGCAGTGGGAATGAACCCGGAACCATGTGGTTGGTAAGCAAGCTACTTACCACACAGCCACTCCTATCGAAAAATACCTTAGGAATGAGAACCCAGGTTCGAAATTTCTCCAAGCCACTTGATGAAGAATGGAGGGTATATCAGCCGAAGCGTTGTTTTAACACCAAACAAGATGAGGTCAAACGTATTATATAATGTCCATAATTCCTCATCTCTTAGATATAGAACTATGTGTTTATAGATTTTAACGAATACTGTAACTCTATAGACAGACATAAACAACAGTTCTGTTTATATAATATTTTAGTGTTTGATGTACATACAAACCCAGAGGAATAGGTATACATTACATATACGCACATACACGCAGATTGTGTATATCTATCTACCTATCTATTTATACATATCTACTTAAATTCGCACACATACATCACAAAATACACACGTACACATACACGCACAAGTATACACATATTTGAAAGCAATATAGTGATCATAAATGAAGAGTTATTAATGTAGATGAAGTCATGTTAATTAGAAGTAACAATTAATTAAAATTATAAATAAAAAAATACATTCCATCGAGCAGCATTTTTATTTCTTTTCAGAATTTATTTGAAATATTTAAACCAAATTATGTTAAAATGTCAGCCGAGTTTAGGAAATATAACATTTTCTAGAATATTCTCCAATAAAAGATAAGTATCAAATTATTAATATGTAGTCTAAATACCACGTTTAATACTGATCGTTTGGTGCATGTAGCGAAGTTCACTCTGCGCTTGCATTTAGGCCTGAACTCTGATTTGAGGAAAACATTCCTCTATTGTAACCCATGTCATGAGCCGTTCCCTCTTTCATAAATGCCAAGGAAACGTTACATAACACACACATTTGTCGTGGTGAGCAGCTGGGGATTAATATCTCAGCATATTACTGCTACTTAATTTATTGAAAAGAAAGTCGCATGTTTCTCTCAAAGAAATCCAAACGATTGAATACAACTCACAGGGTATACATTACGACACTTGGCCTAATCTGACAAGCGACCGTCATCCCTTTAAATGTTATTAATTAGCTGTAATTAAATCGGTTTATGTTGGACATGTGTCTAATATATGGAGGGGCTGAGGGGAAGGTAGTTGTGTCAAATAAACTCACACTTGCCTGACATCTTTTCAGACTTTATGAAAGACAGCTTTGGCAAAAGCAGGATTTGAACTCTGAACATAAAGTAACGTATTTAAATACCACAAGGTATTTAGTCCGGTTCCATTTAATCCTTCTGTCACTGAACTCCCTCCCAACAACCACATCCCCGTTTCAGCTGTCATAAACGAATACAACAAATAGAATTTAATATTTCATGCTCATGCATGGTCCTCATGTCTACTGCCACTCCGTCGGTTACGACGACGACGAACATTTCAGCTGATCCGATCGACGGAACAGCCTGCTCGTGCAATGAACGTGCAAGTGGCTGAGCACTCCACAGACACGTCTACCCCTTAATGTAGTTCTCAGGGAGATTCAGCGCGACATGGAATGCCACAAGGCTGGCTCCGCTTTGAATTACCGGTACAACTCATGTTTGCCAGCTGAGTGGACTGGAAGTGAAATGAAGAGTCTTGCTCAAGGACACAACGCGCTGCCGGGTACTCATGATCTTAAAATCGCGAGGTAAATACTCCGAGCCAACGGTCATCCTTTGGAATGCAAAGGAGCTGGTGTAGGATTCTTAGGCTCATAAACTTGCTTCATATGATGATAAACCTTTTTACAGTCATTAGCAAACATACGCACGGACGGACATACGTACATACATACATACATACAAATAGACTCACTCAAAAACACTTCATTATGTAATTCGAGTTTTCTATGCCTTTACTGAAATTGCAGATGTGCAAGAGCAGAAGTGGTTGTTCAGAAATAGTCTTCAGGTGGAAGAAGGTACAAAACGATGGGGGAGGTGGTGTAAAGAGGGGGAGGAGGAGGAAGGGGGAACAAATGGGAGGAAGATGATTGTGAGAAGAGAGGTTTGAAGTATTGAGAGAAATGTGTGTGGATGTGTGCGCGTGAGAGCACTTACACATATAAAAAGACATACAGACACACTCACACACACACACATACATATCTATATGTGAGTATGTGTATGTATGCACATACAGTCTACGATTCTTCTTCTTCTATGTATTGCTGAAACTACCATTATGTTCGTGTTTAATCTCTTTTATTCAACATTTTCATATTTCCTTATCAAGAACAACAAGGAAACGCTCATAGTAGTCGCAAAAAAAGAAAAGAAAGAAAGAGACAACACAGAACCAAAACTACTTTACATTCAAACACAACCGTGTCTTCAATGCATTTATACAAACATACACACACATACATCTACATAAAATAAGTGTTTATATATACATGTGTGTGTAAGTGTGTGTTTGATAAGATATTACATTACAATATATGTATGCCATAATATATATACATATATATGTATATATATATATATATATATATATATATATATATATATATATATATATATATATATATATATATATATATGTACACATGTGTATATTGATACACACACACAGCAATCACATAACACACGCACACATATATGTACATCTGTTTTGCTATCTATCTATCTATCTATCTCTCTCTTTCTCTCTCTCTCTATATATATATACACACACACACACACAAACATATGTGTATGTCTGCGTGTGTGTGTTTTTGTGTATGTATGCGTCAACTAGACATACCTGAATATCGCAAGTCAACTCTTAATACATCTAATCATGTTATTTATTTATTCACTAACATGATATAAATAATCTAGTTATCAGTAATGTCTATGTGGAACGAATGAATGTTGGATGCACTCAATTACTTAAAATGTTTTATACACTTACATATGTATATATATATATATATATATATATATATATATATATACACACATACACATCATATTAATATATATTTATGTGTCGTCGACTACTTAATTCTTCAGCCAGTGTTGTGAGACACAGCTTCCTGAGAATCCACGTTATAAGTAGCTGAATGCTGTCGTTGGTTAAATATAAATTTTAGTAAGGAGACGATTTGAAAGCATTTATGTTCACCTGCAACAATACTCAGGTAAAATAAAACACCTCTATTTCGGTTAATTAGACGAGATATTTAAGAAGACAAAGTAAGATGTCTGCGATTGATTAATTTGGTAACTAAAACACTGAAATTCAATGCAATATTTTCATGTGACGATTCTCGTTATTCACTGAGAGTGCGCTACAGCTAATAAGAAAATGTTTTTGGCTACATCGTAGCGAATAACTAAACGTAAATAATGAATCGTTGAGATAACCTTAATTAGAGAATATGTGTATGACTATGCCTCATATATATGAAGATACCGTGAGAAAATCCAATATGCCAGTAGTTGTAGTAGTAGTAATAATAATAATAATAATAAATCTTATAACTCAACTAGTTATAATACGATTCATTATAAGAACCTTACCAAACACAATAACTACACACAGTCAAAAACCTAGATAATAGAATCCCAAACTATAAGGTAAGACTAACCAAACCCAGACACATTAGAATAAAACATGAGTTAAAGAAAATTTGTAATAGGCTACAAATTTAACAACTACCGCCACAAAATCCAAATGCCGCTCCAAGCACTCAGACAAACAGAACTAACCGAAAATATAAAGACCATGACGTCCTTTGGTCTGGAACTCCAGTCTGGAACTCTAACATCTCATCTAAGATCGCGAAACAATTTCTCACCGCACTTGATCGCTGCTTCCCTAAAATGGAGTGTACAGCAACATATTCAACCATCACATTGTAAAACTATCCAATGGAAATTCATCAAACTTAGGGCACCATATTCTTAGGATTAACAAATGTAAACTAAGATGAAGATTAGTCAGCACTCAAAATAACCTTGTCGACATCAACCATAATTCACATGGCCAGCCTAAAGACAACGTTTATAACTCGAATTATGCTACTAACCAACAGAACAATAATTACAATATGTGTGTGTGTATATATGTATATGTATGTGTGCGTGTGTGTATAAGGACAATATATATAGATATACATATATCTACATATTCATCCGTGCGCATCTACGTTTTTTTTGTAGGTGTATGTATATATTAGTGTGAATTTGTTTATACGTGTACGCGGGCGTATGTTTATAAGTGTAAATGCATATATGTTTATATATATGTGTGTGTATATGTTTGTATATCCGTATATATATTTACTTATGCGTACACGTACAGAATGACCAATCACAGATGCCTTGATTTCATTGGATGATATTTGAGCAAATTTCTATTCCTTTCAAACATTAAACTTCTACATTGATGCCTTCAAAACATCTCACACATCGCACGCGTGCACGCACATGTGCACTCGTGCATGCATACGCCTACCAACCAATGAAATCAAGGCATATCTGGATTATATATTTGCAGCCTTCCGCTCATCTGATCAAACGATTGCCATTTTCCGATTCCACACGTATTTGCTTGTATTATCGTTACGTGAATGAATTTGCTTACGCCTGCTATTAGCTGCCTTATGTCTTCATTCCTTTTTCGTCTGAGAGAAATTAAGCATTGTAAAGGGTACTGCGAGGGTTCCAGATGAGGATCCCACCAACGGAACAGCTTGTTCGTGAAATTAACGTGCAAGTGGTTGAGCACTCTACAGACATACTTACCCTCAATATAGTTCTCAGGGAGATGAGCTTCGTGGAATCGGTATAGCTCTCGAAATTTTGAATGACACCACTCTGCTGGCCTGGCAGGAGGGCTAACATCCCCTCTTCAAGGGAATGCCAGTCTGTCGTAGGGTAACCCTTTTAAAGTGAAGGGGACTGACGCAATGTGAAATGGCGTGTTCTGCTCAAGAATACAGCGTACCACCAGTCTGGGAATCGAAACCAGTGTCTTGCGATAACAATCTAGCCACGAGGCCACGCGCATTCATGCACAAGCACACACACACACACACACACACACACACACACACACACACACACACACACACACACACACACACACACACACACACACACACACACACACACACACACACACACACACACACACACGCATACACACATTGGTATATGTATGTATCTGAACACAACTCTACATATACACACATGCAGACTTACAGTCAAATCCTGGCAATTAATCCCTAGCACGCTACTCTAAAAATCAAACACATATTACAGAAGTGGTGTTTATATAACATGTGTAAAACGCATCCCCAGTTGTTTGGCGAAACAATAAGAATTACATTAAAAACTAATGTATTTGCATTAATTTATATATGTGTATATATATGTATGTATGTATGCATGTACGTACATATAACAGTGTGTGTGTGTGTCTGTGCGTGTATGAATTCGTATATACTTATATCATGAGCATATGTATATATACATATGTACTCATATATTTATATTATGTATATGCTTACATATATATATATATATATATATATATATATATATATATATATATATGTACTTATTCTTTTATATTATGTGTATACTTATATATACACGTACACATGTGCTCTCGTGCATGGAAGCGGTAATTGTGAAGAAACGTTCCATCTTGGAATCTGTGACAAAATGATTTAGGGAAGAAAGTCGATGCCGCAACTGGCACAGCAAGATGTCACCCGTGTTCCTGGCATATAAATATTGGGTTACTATGGTAACACTACTGTTTTATTTCATTAGTTTCAAGGAAAATATATTTTATTCTGCATATTCTAGGACTAATTCTTCTTTACATACACCTGCAATCACTTGAAATTCACTTTCATTCCGCTGTCTTTATTTCTGCTGCTTTGCCCAGCAACTCACACTTAAAAATAAGCACTTATGCATACACTCAGACATGCATACATATTTACATAGCTTATTTATTAAAGTATATAGACACAAACATACATATAATTGCTGTTATGCTAAATTGCCGTATGTCCAAATTTGGCCAAAGGCGTTTTTTCAATGTTTACTTTTGCTTGCAATAGCCGGTTCTTTTAGTCAAACTATCGTATCTCCAGCGGCTTCAGATGCCAAGATATCAAAAATTTTCAAAGTGTAGTACAACAGATTTGCTATGGAATGGTCAAAAAGGCTTCATGCTCCAGTCTAGTCCCAGTCAAATCGGTGAAACAAGTAAATGAATAAAAGAAGAATGTATGTATGTATATATATATATATAAATATATATATATATATATAATATATATATAATACAGAATGGGACAAGAACGCAAAACATCCAGACATTTAGGTGATACAAGAAAGGGACAACAAAACATCCAGAGAGACGATTCAAGGAAAACAAGGACGGGTCATTCGGAGTTTTCTATTCTCAGTCGAGTTCCAGATTATCTTTGCAATTTCGACTGGTTATATTCGAGATTGCTCCAATCTGGCCAGCCCCAAGGAAAAAGTAAGCTAGCTCGTCCTGTGTGGAAGGGGCTGGATTCTAACACAGGTACAAAGTTCCATGCTTAAAATATAACCAAAACAATGCCACATTTTGAACTTGAGAAAAGTCTTGCATATGTCATCCATTCCGCTTACAGATTGTATATGTACATATGAATGTAAATAGACATACATGTACACACAAATACGTATCCTTATTTCTATACCTGTGTATGTGTGTGTGTGCGTGTGTGTTAGAAGGGTTTCTGATTGCTCCAGTCGTTCGAACTATCGGAAACGTGAAATTAGATGTATCCCAATCTAGTTTTAGATATGGAGTATCTTTTCGTGTGGGTGTGTATATATATAATGTACTGTTCCGTGATATATATATATATATATATATATATATATATATATATATATATATATATACACACACATACATGTCGAGCATTGAAAGGGAGGAAGAAATGGAGAAGAGATGTAGACTTTACCTTTTGATATGAACTGACATCTCATAATGGAAATTCCAGGCAGAACCATTAAGAATCGAATAACCATTATTGGATGTTGTGCCATTTGCATCCATGGGGAAGCAGGATAATCAGGGATCGATATATGGCATTTGTGGAGTGATCGGTGTGTGTGAGCTATTGATGAATTACCGAATGGTGACTTCACTGAAGAAGTGGCTTATCTCAATCTTTGTGGTCAGAGGATCAACGCGAAGATTAACCACTGACATCGATTGGAATTGTGGGATTGATACAGCACACGCACACACACACACACACACACACAATCGCTGACACACGATACATATATTACACAAATCTATCTATCTACCTATTTGTCTGCCTGCCTGCCTACCTGCCTGTCTTGCCTGTCTGTCTGTCTCTGTCTGTCTCTGTCTGTCTCTGTCTGTCTGTCTGTCTGTCTGTCTCTCTCTCTCTCTCTTTCTCTCTCTCTCTCTCTCTCTCTCTCTCTCTATCTATCTATCTATCTATCTATCTATCTATCTATCTATCACTAAGTGTATATATATCTATATACGTTCATACTCAGCTGGCAAAAATGTGTAGTACCTGCATTTCGTAGGGTCAGCCTTGTCACACTCTGTGTCACGCTGAATCTCCCGAGAACTACGTTAAAGGCACACGTGTCTCTGCTCAGATTTGCACGTAAATTTCACGCTGTTCCGTTGATCGGATCAACTGGAGAACTCGTCGTCGTCGTAACCGACGGAGTGGCAGTTATATGTGATGTACTGTATGATACATATTATTTTACAAAAGTTATCGTCAGAGAAGTATTGGGACATGCGCAGCGCAGTCAGGTAGTATAAAATTAACAAATCAGAGTAGCTTTATTTATGTCTCTTGTTGAGAAATGGATTTAGTCTGATAAGGACGGATCGTTTCAAAATCACATCGTGACTCTATAAACCAAATTAGACAGATATAGAGGTTTCTAATATAGACTGATGAACAGTTTTGTGGGGAGAGGTTTAAGCGATCGTACCTATCCCCATTACTTGATTGATAGCTTGTCTTATAGACCCTACAGAATTTAAAATTAAAGTTTTCTTCGTCGAGGTTTCAAGTCAAGCCGTAAAGATCCCAAACAAATACCGCAAACCATTTCTTTATAACTCATTAACAAATAAGAGTTCCTGACCTAAGCACAAGGCCAGCAAGCTTTGAGGGGAGGGCCTTTATCATTTTTTTTTTTATATCAACTCCAGAGATTGACATGTTTTATAGACTTCGGCAGTCAAAACGCAAAGAGCTGGAACTAACAGCGCATCTCATTTATTTCGATGCTCCACCGATTCTACCAGTTCGCCGCCTTATATAAGATGTATATCTATAAATAATAATACAAGTGTTTCCGACAGCATCGAAATAGACAGACACGAAGTATTCTTAAACTGCTGGGTCAGCAGTGCTAAGCATCTTTCACCAAATATTTGAAGTGTTTCTGAAATTCTGAAATTAAATCATCATCATCGTCGTCATCATCGTCATCATCATTATTATTGTAGTTCTGGTTTTCTTTTATATCATCAAAAGAAATATTCTAGTTTCTTTTAATATTATGTATTTCTGGAGGAACTGATCAATTATTATTATTATTATTATTATTATTATTATTATTATTATTATTATTTATATTTGTTTGACTCTGTTTACATATGCCATCTTTGCTTCATTTAAAGAACAGATTTTGGAGTCGGGTGAATCCATTTTGATATTGACAAAACATGTTTAGAAATATGGTCTATGGAATTGGTTCACAAAACAGAAAGTATTTCCATCCACAAAGACTCCTATTTATTGTCTCAGCTGTCTTCTCGTTTATTGGTTCTACAAGTTGATATTCTTTCTAAAAGACGATGAAGGACAAAAACACTATCTTGCCGGATTAAATTACTGAAAAGTTGTCCACTGACGCTCCGGCTATTTCTATATTTACATATCTTCTAAGTACTTCCACACACATTCTCAGTTCAACTTCCACCCTATTCCCTGTGTTATTTGTCTCCAACCCCACCCCAAGTACATTTTATTAATTTGGGAGGAATGGAGAGGGTTTGGGTTAGGGTTGACTCCGGGAGGTAAAGTCGAGAAGATTTAAAATATGAATTCTGGAATATATCAGCGAAGGACTTTAGACCTTTACTATCTCTCTCTCTCTCTCTCTCTCTCTCTCTCTCTCTCTCTCTCTCTCTCTCTCTCTCTCTCTCTCTCTCTCTCTCTCTCTCTCTCTCTCTCTCTATATATATATATATATTGTGTGTGTTTGTCCTCACACCATTACTTGACAACCAATGTTGGTGTGTTTACGTCCCCGTAAGTTAGCTGTTCGGCCAAAGAGACGGGTAGAATAAGTATTAGGGTTACAAAGAATAAGCCCTAGGGTAGATTTTTTTGAACTAAAAACCTTCAAGGCACTGCTCCAGAATGTCCGCAGTCAAATGACTGAAACAAGTAAACAAATAAGACGTATACATAGAGATGTAAATATATATACTTATATATGCCTATATATAAACATACACACACCTACATATGCATAAACACATATATAAATATATATATATATATGTATGTATATGTGTGTGTATATATATATATATATATATATAGAATTATATATATATATATAATGCTATCTATCTATCTATCTATCTATCTATCTATATATATATATATATATATAGAATTATATATATATATATAATGCTATCTATCTATCTATCTATCTATCTAAATATACATATATACATACATACACATAATTGCTGCCAGGAATATCTCTCTCTCTTCTACTTACCATGTTCCATTTGTAAATACCATTTCTCTGAGTAGAAATCAAAATTGTTCTGTAGAAGGTTATCCGATGTCAGAGCGTTCCAATTATAGAAGATACAGCGAATGGTAACACACACACACACACACACACACACACATATATATATACGTGTGCGTATATATATAAATACCTGTGTATATATATGTATATTCCTCTACACTGTATAGAAATTTCTGTGCATTTAATTATATTTCAGTTCAAGATTGCACCAAGACACATCGTATTGCAGAATGAAATATAAATGCTTTTATAAATACGCCCATATGCACCCTCATACAGACCCACATACACCCACATGCATACACAAGAACACATAAGTGCAAGCACAGACGTACATAAATACATAGATGCATATATTCATGTAATTATACAAGTATGAACGTGTTTGTGTGTGTGTGTGTGTATGCATGTACATATATTCATTTTTATATATGTGTATATATATATGTTTGCGTGTTTAATAGAACAAATACGAAAAATAGAACCCAGTAGATGAAATATGTGCATGCACACATACACACACACACACGTGCATGTTCTATATATTTTAATCACCAAAAAGTTAAAAAGTGACAGAAAGGCCAGGAGTTTCGTGTAGGTCACTTACTAAAATTTTGGTAAATGCCTTGAAGGAAAATCCCGGCCCTTGAGAGACCCAGTATCGTTCTGTCGATAAAAACAAATATAAAAATGCACACACACACACCTTTCTATTTAGTTTGAACTCGTAACTTTCCCAACTACCCTGTGCACCAGCTGTTAAAAGTGAGAGTAGCCAGAGCCTGACAGAGCCAAAATAGAAATAAAGAGACATACCCAGAATTAGATTTTTATCCAAGATATTTAAATGAACAAGTAAAACGTATCATCAGATGTAAAATGATACGTCTAACAGAAATGTCTGATTCAAAGCAGCCTGGCACCATGAAACCAGCCATGGAAGATAATCTTTCCACTCCCACAGATGGACAGACAGACAGAACGGTTAAATTCGCCTAGCAGTAAGCAAAATTCCAACAATTTAGCTGGATTCCATACCTAAACTGTACAAAGAGCAGATCAGCAAAAAATTCTGGATGCTTGCAAGTTATTTGGGATGATACATTTGAACAGGTCCTCGACAATAATTTCAATGACAGGTCATACAACAGCAGTTTGAGTAAAGAACGCTGTAAATAAGAGTTGGTGGCAGTAAACGAAATAGTAAACAAATATCTGAAGACTTCGCTGTCCAGAGGTATGAAAGCAACATACGAAACCATTAAACTTTTTATATATGTCTTAAGTATTACATTAATAGTTTATCGCAAAGAGCTGAAACCAAGCAATCAAAATTCAAATAGAAACCCTGAACTAGCATGGGCACGGAACTCAAGAAACAAAATTTTATTCTTGTAAAGAAGTATATCACAGATCGTTGTTGTTAAGAACAACATCATACATCAGGAAGATCTCAAAAGATAACTAGAGAGACGATTTGATGATACATTATTCAGAACCATAAATTCCAAACTGCATCAGCTGAAACAAGAACTCACGGTTACAGCTGAAAAACCAATATAT
>NC_069001.1:39149834-39153011 GCF_001194135.2 Octopus bimaculoides
TATATATATATATATATATATATATATATATATATAGCATATAGCATGTATGTATATATATATATATATATATATGTAGCATATAAACGACAAATGCTTAAATTATTTGCCAGAGATTCCGAGTCGGCTTCAAGGCGAAAGGTTCAATCTCTGTAAAAGATAGCCTGACAAAAGATCAGGTTGAGGGTTTCTGGAGATCTGTATGGGAAACGAATGATCAATTCAAAAAACAAATTGATAATTAAAGGTGGAGTAACTAATAGTGTGCCACTTTTTGGTTGTTTAGTGTCAGAAATGATAAAGAATATGTCGATACCCTAATAAGAACACATTCCTAGAATCGGAATTGGTGCCAACGTCAACCACCTTCAGATCCTTTAGTATTTCCCTTCATTTAACGAAATAAAATATTCTACATCCTAAACCGACATTCATAGATTCACTGCGACATAATCATGAGTCAACATCCTGCAGTGAAACCGACTGCGTGATTTTTAATTTATTAAATTTGTACTCGTAATTAAAACAAAAATATCATTAGTGAGAAATTTGGTTTAAAAAGCAAGGGAGACACCCGAGAGAAGCAAATTAATCAAAAAACTGTTCTTAAGTTAGGAAGTGAGTGTGATCAGAGCAAAGTTGAAGACAATTTTGAACATGTTTTGGTCTTATAAAACCTCTTTAGAGAAACATAATCTTAACTCTTCTTACATCAGATGTTTTGGAGAACAGCGACGTTGTTTAGTGAAAGACTAGAATAATGTTACATTTTAAATATATTTAGTTTTATTGATACTTTACTAATTAGGCAAACAAACATCTGCGCGTACGTGTGCTGAGAGGTGTCGGTGGATGTATGTGGATGTGTGTGCGATTGTGTGCGCGAGCGCGTAAATGTAATTAGTTGAAGGTTGGACGCAGAAAATCACATATAAGTAACATTTACCTGTGTGTCATACTGAGTTTTTATGTGTAATAGCTCTTGCTCTCTCTCTCTCTCTCAGTTTCGCAATTTCTCTCTCTCTCTCTCTTTCACACACACATACACGCACACACACACAGGGATCTATCCATCCATAATTGTTAAGACGCGAAACGTTCGGCCATCGATTCACTCTATTGCCTCTGCTAACTATTGATAAAAAAAATAACTGTCTATATACATATATATACATATCTGAAGTGGTTGTTAGATAAATACAGAAATAGAAAGCTAGATAGTCATTTTCGAGCAGATAGAGATGGTATCTATTATCCGTGTTAGGAATATGTAACGCCCCCCACCTCCACCCCTCGCCAAGGTCGCAATGCCCCAGCAATGACAGAACCTATTGCTATCAGACCAAACAGCTAAATCCTTTGTTATTACTTCAAAGCACAGCGAAACCTCCCTTCTTAGCATATTGACAACCTCAGTACAAAAGGTAATATTAGTTGCCATAGCAACGTTTTTCAGTTCGTATATCTGAAATTAGTTTACAAACTTAAAAGATTATCTTTCTACCTTTCACAGTGGCTTTGAATATTTCTTTTAGTTGGTGATTGGAATGGCGGGGCAGGAGGGGAGAGGGTTCTTCGTGATTCAGGAACTGCTTGGCGATAATAATAGGCGATGTAGCTGAGAGAGAGAGAGAGGGGGCGTAATCAGAGTAATGGGGAAAAATCGGGAGGTTTGAGAAAGGGAGGAGAAGAAAAAAAATGGTAGATACGTAAGGACTATGAGATTAACGAAGGGATATATATAAATATTTTTTTTTTCATGCGATCAATGTGCCATGCTAGAAAAAACAACTAAATTATCAGTTACATTTATATTATATATTGCATCGATATAAAAGTTTAGGAGCTTGTTCGACTCTGGTGATTTTCATACATCGTAAACAGGGAAGAAAAAACCTAAAAATATTGGATGGACACAGATGGAGGGCGTTTGATCGTACACTGGTATGTCCAAATCATGACGGAACAGTGACAACAACTACTACTACTATCTCTAGGGCCAACAAAGTGAGAGAAATACCTAAGATTAGAGTATTTTTTCATCCGGGAACAAAATTTCTAAGTCACATGACCTTTCCGAAGAAACTAAAATCGGATTTAGTAATCTTTAAAATTCCAATTCCATAATCCCGTGAAATATAAGAATCTCGTTATATTTGTTGTTTGTTCGAGTCAGGTCTGTCAGTTTGTCAAATGTTAACCAATCTTGTAACAGATAAGTCTTTGAGACATCAATGGAGTCATTGCCTTCGTATAGTGTCTCTTGGAATAATCAGGTTACCATTCTTTTTCTTCTCTGGCCTCATATGTCTCAGAGGAACGTGAATCTGTTCCAGTAAAGTCGTGTTTCTGTCTGTGTTGGTAGAATGTGATCAGGTGACAGAGGAGTGCCGTGTCCAAAGCACAGGCTTTGTATATAAAAAAAAACCCTTAGCAGTTAGCCGTACAGCTGTTCTCCACTACTCACGCCACCTGTACTGGGCAACAGAAGGCCAACAGCCATTACAGCTTAGCACCAAAGACGTATCAGAAATTCCCAGAACGACGTTGACAACAACGACGAACAACCTTAAATAATTTTAATCAGTTCTATTTAACTCAGCATTTAATGGGAACTGGCTCGGTTGTAACGAATGATGAATAGCAATGTTCGCTATATCTTTAATCAAACGCTGGGAGAGCTTATAGCATAAGAAAATAATTCTTTATTCAGTATTTGCAACAAAGATATTTACTATTATTTCACCCCCCCCCCATTATATTCACATCGCAGTTATTTCTCCGCCCGTTTCTTATATCATTTTCAGAAACTGGTATCCATAGAGCTGAGATTAAAGACCAGACTAATGTAGTAAAGGGAGATGGAAGGGAAGGGACATGGGAGGTGCCTTGTTAAACGCCAACCTGCTCGATTCTTTATTGCAAGGCTGTTGTGTAGAACGTTGCCTGGTTCACGTGAGATCATTCATGGATTCAAGGACGCAGCTCTTGCCTCCCCACTCGACCATAACACTTTGACAGGTTTCACCCCTCCCACCCGACCACTGACTTCTTTGTAGACGGATGTGGCTGCATATAGATGTCGTTGGAGGGATGCTGATGCGTCTATGTGCAGATGCAATACCTATGAAATTGTGTGTGTGTGTGTGTGTGTGTGTGTGTGTGTGTGTGTGTGTG
>NC_069001.1:39153201-39157318 GCF_001194135.2 Octopus bimaculoides
CACACACACACACACACACACACACACACACACACACACACACACACCCCAGAGTAAGCACATAAACGCGAAACAAAAGTGGAATAATGACCTGAATACCCAGGGTAAATAATTAGTGGTAAAAATAATTATAAATTTGAATAAATCGAAAGCTATTTCTTTTTCTCTTATTTCTTTTTCTTCTTTTCCTTTTTGTCTTTCTTCCACCTCTTGTTATTCTCTGATTTTCTTTTCCTTTTCTTTCTATCGCCTCTAACAACTAAGTTCTTATAAGCATCGCCTGCGTATGCCTGACTGCCTGCATGCATATGCATTTGCATATATATTTATGTTTTGCCTGTATTTCTCTCTATATGTAGATAGCCATGTACCAACAGGTTGTTTGCTATGCATTGCTAAATCGAAATTAAATGCATATGTAATTTTTGCGTGAAAGTTTTTTTTTAAATGGATATATATTTTAATTTATTTAAATTTATTATTATGTTTTACCCCTAATTATTTGCCCTGGGTATTCAGGTCTTTTTCCCTTCTACATAAGCTATTTTTGATTTAAGGTTTTCTTCGATTTTTATAATAATGATTTTAAACCGCAATTGCAATTCTCAACCAAAACTGTTAGGCGAACGAGAACGTGAAACTCTGAGTAACCGTTTTTGCGATATTTTTGCTGCTTTTTATTAAAGTACACACACACACACACACACACACACACACACATATATGCTTTTGTGTGTGTGTGTGTGTGCGCATAGGCATTGAGATGAAAGCTTAGCTGGTCGAATATATACTGGGTTTGATGCAATCGACTAACACACGCCCCTTAAAAGTGGCCGGTATTATTATTGTTAATAATAGTGGTAGTAGGAGTAGTAGTAGTTGTTAGAAGAGAAGGTGGAGTAGAGGAGGAGTAGTATTTCTAGCGGCAGTAGGAGTAATATTAGTAGTAGTTGATCTGTATGTGAGCTTTGTTTAATCATACCTATGATAAGTTCCAACCGTGGCAATCAAGCTTTAATTTAGATTACGTGTATCTAGGATCATAATATCTAGAGTGCAACTTCCTTACAATTTGTTAGATTATGTATGTATGTATGTGAATTGAGGGAGATTAAGCTACCATTTCTAGCGACCACTTCAGCGACTGCAATATTGTCTCGAATTACAAGGAATTTCTTGTCGAGTAATTGAGATTCACTTGACATTTCGTCGGACTGCTTCGACAAATTCTCTGGAAACGGGTGACATTTTACTTTCTTGGGAAACATTAACTCATCGAAAGAGATTCCTATATCTTATATCCATCTATTGCCACACACACACACACACACACACACTCACGCCACAAAGTGACACATAGTGACATACAGCGCCTCACAGCGACACACAGACAAACGGACCATCGTCACTGTCTCACCATCATCACTTGACCTGACAATGCAGAATTATAAAGAAAGCTAGGTCGATACAACTGCAGACTTGTACTGTGATGGTGAGAACCACCATAGTAGCGTCTGTTCACCAGATGCCACCAATAGCAACAGTCAATACCCATAGAAAGGAACTCTATAATTTCTTTTAAAATATGAAATGTATTTCTTCATAAGACTATTACAATGGATGAGTAATATTTCAAATAAACGATTTACGTTTACAATATGTGATAATGCTGTCCGTTTGTGCGTCTGATATTTAAAGTAGGCCTTCGTTAAACGCTTTCAGCCGATTCTCCGAGTTAACCGATGGTAGACGTAGTATTGTTGGTATGTGAGTGTTTGCGTATTTTTGTGTGCGTCTATACATACATACATACATACATACATACATACATACATACACACACACATACATAAGACTGTCTCGGAATAAGTTAACAGATTCCTCCTGTTATTGAATACATGCACAACGATTAACTCGAGTGTAAACACAACAGACCGGATATTGCTATTTGGGATAGACAAAAAACGCATGGAACGTCATAGAGGTCAACTGTCCTTGTGATGAGAATAATCTCTTTGAAAAGTGAAGAGAAAGAGGATAAGCATGGACATACACAAGCTATGTATTTGCAAGTTAATAGAAAAGGCTGTGCTAATTAATGTAGGAGAATAAATATTCTCATCAGTGCATCTGGTGTTAAAACACCTGGAAGTCATAGACAAGCGAAATAACTTGCACCAGGTCTCATTCAGGAAGCGAGGGACATCGATGTTTCGTCATTTTGTAACTTGTCAACATCGCGTACCCGATGCAAACTAAATCGCTGTCTAAACGCAGCCTACCCATGAACGTTGTCTGTGTGTTTGATATTGTGCGTGTATATATATATATATATATATATATACATATATATATATATATATAACATACACAGACACATGCATACGGCAAACCCTACATTTTCCCGTCGAGGGCTTCTATGCCCCAATATTAGACTATTTAATTTCGTCAATGCATGGCTCTCGCCCATATGCTTTAAGATTATAATATATGATGACGATGATGTTGATTGCAAAGAGTATCGGGTTTATAGGTAATACTGTAGTCAACTTATAGCTGCTGACGTCACATTTTGGGGGTGATATATTTAACACACCTGACTCTTGGCAGATTGGTGTGAAATCGTGTGTGTATGTCACGTGACCGATTTAAGGATAGCTTTATCTCTTCGTCCTTGCAATTTCCTTCCGCTGCCTTTCTCTACTAATTGGTGCAAATAGAAATGGGAAGTTTGCGACTTCGTATTGCAATAGAACAAAGTGGTTTGATTGTTATTGTAGAAAACCAGAGAGAGGAGGAGGAGTATTATAGGCAGAGAAGATAAGAAATGGAGAGAGAGAGAGAGAGAGTTGGAGGGTAGCAGCGAGGCAGGGCTGACAAATAGGGAAGGGGAAAGATGGAGAAAGAGAGGCGAGAATGATAGAAAGAGTTAGTCAGAGAGATTTAGAGAGGGAGAGAGAGAGAGGTAGAAAGATAAAGAGAGAAATGGAAATGATAGATAGAAAAGGTGAGAAATTGGTAGAGAGTGTGATAGAGAGAGAAAAGAAGAGAAATAAAGAGGGATAGGGCGAAAGACAGAGAGAATGAGAGAGAGAGAGAGATTGAGAGCGAGAACAGAGAGAGAGAGAGACAGAGAAACAGAAAAAGTGGTAGAGAGATATAGAGAGAAGCAAAGAGAGAGAGAGAGAGAGAGAGAGAGAGAGAGAGAGATGGCAAGATAAGCAATGTTAATGAAGCTCTCGTATGGCTAGATCTCTGAGGATTATAAGAAAAAGTCTTTTATCGCCAAGAAAGATGGAATGGTAAATGCTGCCAATCCGATTTATTGGGATTAATTAAGGTGGTATGTGATAGATGGTGATTAAAAATACATCTTAGATTAACACAAATCGTTGACCGCCTCTACCGCAGCTACCCACCAAGTATTTGTCACGTGAGAAAGTGATTTTCGTGTTTCTTAAAGACTGGTTTCAGAATTTACTTCCAAAACTATAACATCTCTGGTCACTTTATGGTGGAAGAGAGTTTATAGAAGTACAACTCCGAACGTAAAGAGCAAAACACCGCTCAGAGTTTTTCCCGACAAGTTGACGATTCTGCCAGTTCACCGTCTTGTATTCTCTGTAATATTAAGAATGCGGATTAAGGGCATGGCAGTGCCGAACCATAGAGACAAGAGAACCAGAGCCTTCACATCAAAATGCGCTGCACACAGAGTAGCACATACACACACATACTATATGCGCACAGATATATACACGTACAAACATACCAGTACGTATGTATATGTGTATGTATGTGTGAGTGTGTATATGTATGTATATATATATACACATATATACATCCTTTCTGTTATAGGGGCACAAGGCCTGAAATTTGGGGGAGGAGATGAGTCGATTATATCGATCCCAGTGCAAATGTGGTGCTTATTTTATCGACCCGGAAAGAATGAAAGGCAAAGTCTACCTCGGTGAAATTTGAACTCAGAACGGGCGAAATACACACACACACACACACACACACACACACACACACACACACACACACACACACACACACATATACATATATACAAAAGAGAGCAGTTTCAATTTTAACATTACTACATAACATACAT
>NC_069001.1:39157692-39159351 GCF_001194135.2 Octopus bimaculoides
GCCACAATTTCAAGACGGAAATTCTCCCGAAAAATCATTTACTGAAGAAAGAGAAAATGTAGCCAAAGCATATCCGGTGAAAGAGTTAGTTCTCCGATAAAGGAGATAAAAATATTATGTTAGAAAAACATGACGTTTGCAATCCCTGAACCGATCACCACAAAGGCAGAGACTTAGAGGCTTTCGAAAATGCCCTTAGTTTAATCAAGAATATAATATTCAGAAGCAGATCCAATGATTTCCTTTATAAGCTTAGATAAGATTTTTCAAAAATATAATAAGCTTAAAATCCTCAAAACAATGTGTTTCGATGAAAACTACAGGAATATTTTTACGGCGTAAGAAAAGATCTTTACAAGAATCTTTTATAAAATAACATAAAGTTTTATAAAAATAAAATATTGAGAAACATATACAATGAAATCAACGGAGAAACACAAGATACAACAAGAAATATTATATAAAACTCGAAGAAGCATAACAACAAACACAAAGTAAAATACGTCGGTCAAAAAATATCTCAGCCTTCATCGTACTGAAAGTAAACAATTTCGACATCTCACCAAAAACGAGATTCATTAACTCTGCGAAAAAAGAAGAAAAGGAAGTAAAGGAATAAAAGAAGTATTTTGTATTTTGTATGTGGTCGTCAGTGGAATAATGTTGGAGAGAATAAAGAAAAGCATAAAACAACATATTTGAATGTATGGAAGAACATCATGGCAGTTATTATCGAGTGATTTAATGGCGTCGAAAACGCAGATAAATTCAGTTTTATTCATTTTAGTGTCACTGGTTATTACATCATCGTTAACAAACCAATCAGTAAAGCTGAATGGGATGGTACCAATTGCACGAAAGAGCGGCCAAATCTCAGTTAAATCAAACTGTAACTTCTTCAAAACAGAAGGATATCTTATGATAGCCACGCAGAAGCTTAACGTTGAGGGCTGGGGTGTTTAGGGTTTATAAAAATATCTGTACTTTATGAACCTGTTTGTAGCTCTTTTGTAAGTTGTGCATATGTATGAATGTGTGTATATATGTGTGTATACATACTCATGTGTCCAGCGTGGTTTCGTCAATCAAATTTCGTTCACAAAATATTGTTTGACTCTTGAATTTAGTAGCAGACGATGCAGTTGCACAAGGGTCTACAATGAAGGATTGAATCCAATTCGGTATAATTCTCAGACGAGCATCCCGCCCACGTATTCCATTACCTGTGTCTCAAATAAAATTAAAAAAAGACTATTAAATACAATTCGTAATCTGTTGATGTATGGTAGGAACGTGAGCTGTTTGAGGTACGGGCATTGTTTATTGAATTCAAATAATATTATTGTCCTCTTTAGCTTCCGTAGTTCGAAAACCTGTTGATTAAGCACTACACAAGTATTGACTTACATATTCTGCACTTACGGAAAAAGTCTGACCTTGTACCTTACGGAAGAAAATATGTAAACTAAGGTTAACTGCTTCCAATGAACTTATACTAAGTCAACATATAGATTATCGAAATATTAGCAAGATATCACCAAGGCGACAGACAGATATCAGTCAATCTCTCTCTCTCTATATATATATACATACATACGTATATATATATATATATATATATATATATATATATATATATATATATATATATATATATAT